>NC_046659.1:114047985-114065458 GCF_010883055.1 Belonocnema kinseyi | reverse complement strand
TATATCTAGTCGGGAGTAGTGCTGACTGAAAACAGATGATTTGGAGCGATTCGCGCGCCATATGTTGGTCATTCTAAGGACTTATTGAACTACCCTCGTACAAACCGTTAAAGAGTAGCAAAGCGTTTATAAAAATGTATCAAGAAGAGTGTCAGTAGAGTGAATGACGCCTGAAACAAACGTCTTTGGATAATAATTGGCTTGAGTGTAGAACTTCACATTATGAATTTGTGAATCTCTTCGCCGAAGGTGATAGCTGGAGAGATTGTTTAGCAAACTTTGTCAGAGCAGTGCTGCGGAATGAAATTTTTATTTCAATAAACAATCCAGGAATTCTAGATCAATATGGAAAGCTCTATACACCTCCCCCATTATCGCCTTCTACAACTTTTTTTTGAATCGATTGCGTCATGCTTAGTCAGAGAAAAGAAGTCGCTAAAATCGGCCTACGAAAGTGGAATAAGCTTGAATGCGGTGTTATGTGATTACTGATTAGCTCAAATTTATTTCTTGTCCCAAAATATGCAGTGGAGGGACAAGGGAGGGGATTAATTTATGTTTAAAAAAATAGTATTGTCTAATTAATTCCTGATTAATGTTTGGCATTCCTCAGTTAGTATAGAGCCTAAGTGTTTATGAAATACACAAACCAAATTCACAATGCCAATCTTTTTTAAGTTCCTGATTTCTTGACAATTTCAGTTATGTTTTTTATCTTATTTACTCTAAGATATAAAATTCCTAACTTATATATTTTTACTTTACTTATTTGAGTCTATCCGTTCCTATTATTTGATCTCCTATTCCATTAAATCCTACAATATCATATACCACCAGACACTAGCCTTAAATGTCATATCCCATCTCAACTTATCTAATCTTGGCCTTTCCTATAAAATCATATCTTATCAGATCATATCCGATCCTATCTTTTCCAATTCTATTCTAAACTATCCTACATTATCCGATCTTTTTCCATATTATCCCATCCGATTCAATCTGATCGTACCTAATCATAAACCACCCTGACCGATCCTATCTAATTATATCCTATCCCATCAGCGGTAAAGAAGCACAACCGATGGAAAACCAGGCGGACGCTTAACCAAAACTAAACAGATTTCAGTTGGGAATACAGAAAACGAAAACACTACAGAAAAAAAAGTTTAGTGAAATCCAAGTTTTGGAAGCAAGTTTAAAATATACCTGAAGGATTAAGTTTGATAAATTGAAAAAATTACGAAAATTTTGAGAATCTATAAGGAACGATAAAAAGGAAATTTTAGCGATACTGTTATTTTTGCTAACACTGATAATAGAGTAAAGTATTATTTGTTCCTGTTTTTTCCTGCAAATTTTTGCTATTACAAAACAGTTAAACTGTCTTAATAGAGCAGACTCCAGGTTAATCGAATTTCTAAAAATGAAAGTTTTCAATTTTTGCTAAATTCATACTTTTGACGGAATTAGATGGAATATTGTTTTGTTTTATAAGTAAAGAGCAGATATCTTATGCGATCATATTTATTTATCAAATTCTCACTATATGCTTTTTATTTCCAGAGTAAATAACAAATTTTAATTACATACTGACATTAAAATTTGCACATAGATTTTCTATTGCAATGCGATAAATAGCTGATATTTGAATACAAAATATATAATTTCAGATATATTATTTATATCTGAATAAAATAACTTTATTTTCTTTTTCGTTTTATTTTCAATCTGCTACTTTGATACAAAGCATTGAAATTCGTCTAGATTCCCTATCTAGGGACGATTATTAAATTTTTTCTTTTATAACATGAATATTAAAATTTCTCTGAAACAAATTCAGACTAATTTCGTAAAAATTTAAATAAAGTATTGCAAAAATACTACACTAATTATTATTAAGGTGTGCTTTATTACAATATATGATATATTCTATAGATCTTACCGCAATAAGCCTCGAGTTTGTGCTTGTGAGGTATTTGTATTTCATAATTAAATTCAAGGTAAAAACTTCTGTGGTATAAACCAACATTATTTTTGAAGTATAAAGCAATTTTTTGAATTTAAATGCGACAAAAGTCTTCATCCCAACCGCAAAATTTTGTAACATTTTTTAATTTTGCGGACATCTTTCTCAAAGTGTCCACTAGAATTATAAAAAAAGAAATATTTTAATTCATGCAGGCGTTAAAGCATTTGTATAATGTCCCCATGGTTTAAAATACAATTTTTGATAAACACTCCGAACAAATTAGATAAACGTGTTCATCTAAGGGGATTTTAATACGGCCGGATTAAAAAAAATACTTATTTTTTCAACTAAAAAAATGCACTACTTTTTTAAAGGAATTAATAGGTTAATAAATAATGATTATTCCAGTTCTTATTTTATAAATTACATATCCCATAATTAAATCAATAAATGCTATTTAAGTTTATAGGAAGTTTTGTGTTATGTATTTCTCAGTTGGAAGCATAATAACTTTTTATTTTTAACATGGTCGTTAAAATGTTAACAAGTCGAAATGCGAAATATTTTGTATCTTTCGTATTTTTCTTATAACAATAAACTCTTTTTCTAAGTAAAACCTTAAAAATTACACGATTTTAATAAGTTGTCCCGTAAATGTTAATAACTCTAATAAAGCATTAAAAACAGTACATTTTAAATTGTTCTTTATTCCTGGAACGACCAATGTTACAGCTGAGCACCATTCACTATTTTCGATTCTTTTAATTTTTAGGAAACGGGTTCAGAATTTTGCAAAATCAATGCGTGCATTATATCAAGGTGGACTGTTCCGCATCTCGTAAGGCTGTTTTGAGTTATGGTATACGTAATAGAAATAGGGAAATTTATGAAAAATTTTAATAGAGTTTTTTTGCAAAAGTCCATCAGGAAACGACCATACATTGTTCCTGATTTTTTTTCAAAATTTATATTTAACTAAACGAGTTTATGTTTGATATTAAGATTCTTCCTCGTAGTAATAATGCATTTGCCCTAAAAGAAGCCAATTGTAAATCATTTTAAAATCAGGATAGAACATTTCTTCATGCACGCATCCTTACTAGCTAGATCTTCGTTTTGTCAAATAATTTGAAAAATTGGGTTATTTTTTATTGCTTTAATTTGGTTTTCTTATCACAGAAATCCCGAATGTTTCCGAGTTGGCTCAACATTTCCTGTGGTATATCACCATGTTCTTAAACAAACTTCGGAATGACGTCCAAACTTGCCCTAGCTTCTATTAGGTCAAATTTAGCTAATCAAAAAAAAATTGATGGGTTTTCACCCAAAAAAAGAAAAAAAAGGTAATAAGTGAATATCCTATGTTTTCTTGCATATCAACCGATTAGAAAATATTTTTATCACTTTTTTTGATGTCAAACCACAAATTTATTTCGCTCAGCTTAAACGACTAGACGAATTTGGTCATTTCTACTTCGCCCTATTATACAAATCATAGGTATTTTCGACGAAATTCAAAAGGACAAGAACTTTAATGAATTTAATCAATTCCAAACAGAAAACGTACATTCTTTGAAATTTCCTTATCAGTGAAATCTTCTGCAGCAAGTAGCTGGCCACGGAAGTTTAGGAAATCTTTAAAAGTTTTCGTAGATCCTGCTTTCTGAAAAGAGTTAGCAATTGTTTTGCTTGTTACATTATCCCAAGCTTTGTTTAATTCCTGTAATTAACTTTAAGATTTTTTATGATGCCCTGATCGATTGGCTGCAATATGAAAGTCGTGTTGGGAGGCAAATGAACAATTTTTACAGCCTTCAACGTCTGAATCAAGATTTTTGGGCATATTCATTATTATTATAACTTCCTGGTGAGGATTGAACTTCTACAAAACAACGTGGTTTTTTTGATTTGACAATAACGAGAAGTTTAAGTTTCTATGTTCCAGACATGTTGGAACCAACCATGACAGTGATCGTCTTCTTGATTCTTTTTCCTCCATGACATTTATTATTTTTGAATGCAAGCGTCCGATCTGAAAAGCATTTGAAATAAAGGCCCGTTTCATCAACATTATTAATGTCATCCTCCGAATATTTTTCCTGTAAGCCAGGTAACACATCTGAACGATACATTTCGCAATCGACATCTGAAACTGAAGCACTCTCCCCACTTAAAACTTTGTGCAAAATTCCACTTCAGTTCTTAAGGTTATCTAACATTCCAAGACTTACTCTGAATTATGCATTCCCAAGTTACTAGCGAATTGTTCAGCTTTCGGTCGTACTATTGGCCTGAATATAAGAACGTTTTGGTCCCGAGCACGTCGTATCCAATTTAGAGTGAATCTCTCCAGGTTTGGAAAGAAAGAAAGCTTAATTTACTTCTGATCAACTTGAAATGAAGAGTTTTCAGCTGAAGAAATGAGTTTAATTTTCTTCTATACAATCGTGAAAATAATAAACAACATAAGCTGAGCCGTTCTCAATAAGAACCAATTTAATTCAACTTATGTTTTGGTAATTATTGAATTAATTTTTATAAATGAACTACTCAATTATCCAACTTCAAATAATTTTTATCTAGGAATGTATTTTTTAACTACACTTACAACCTTATACGTAGTTAGAAAATGAGATGTATGTTCTGTCAAGTAGCTGTCAAGTTTTTGCAAGAAAATGTATCCGACTTAATATTAAAACTCCTTTTTAGATTCAGTGTGCAATGATTTTGATCGAACACCAACCATTACAGGAGCGAAGAGGGAAGGTCGATATTAATTGGCCAATAGAGTTAAATCAATTAAATTTATTCATAAAATTAGCAAATTGACTGCCGCATTTGTCTGCGCATTCACATTATCAAATTTTATTATGAAATTGTTTCAAATTATTCCAGCCGGGAAAAATCACATTTAGGAAAAACACCTGGAAATAGTCTTATGTATTCATAATTGTACTCAATTCAATACAAATTAAAAAAGTTAAATCCTAAGTGTTGATGGCTTTGGTTTATACGCTTCATTCCAGGCTTACTCGATAATATGCTGTGAGTGGCACATCGCGACCTACTGGAGTTTGAACAATTTCTCTTTGAGTCAAAAAGGTCGGTGTGTCACTTTCTATGTTGACTTTCACCCGTGCACAAAGATCTTCGCGATACATACATAATCCAAGAAGAGTTCTAGTACCCTCTACTAATGCAAAAATATCACCATTGGGCCTTGATATGACAATTTGTTCTTCATTTGGTATAGCCATAGTGATATTATTTCTTATAAGGATTCTAATTGGTGTATTAGCAGAAAAAGTGTGTTTTCGTAGTTCGAATCTCAGGTACAGATTCCTTTTGGCCGTCAACCATAAGACAGGAGCAGGAGACATAGAAGGGGAAACATTGGGTGAAGAATCATATCCAGCAGATAAAAGATCATGAATGGGAGACAAGGACCTGGATCTGGAGCTCGGAGGAGATGGAGAGTTGACCGGAGACCGATTCAAGTCGATAGGTGCTCTAGAACGTGAAGACTCAAAGCTTAACTCTGCAACAATGAATATAGGATCAGATGATAAAAAGATATATTTCAGGTTTTAATTGTGCAGAAAACTAGGCATTTTTTCGACTTTTCGTGAAGATTGCAGCTCACTTCTTCAGGGCTAACCTAGAACTGACGTATCAGGTCATGTTGTTCATATGTATACTCTTTACAATGCCTGTGATTAGCCAGAGTTATAGATGCCACAACAGTAATAACAAGTAAATAAGACTGTAACAAGAACATCTTGGACTTTTTAACTAACGATAAATCCAAAAAAAATTGAAAAGGGCCCCACAAAAACAATAGTCAGTAAAACAACAACTCTAATTAAAAACTCAAAACTTGATAGCGAAAAAGTGTCTGAATTAATACCTACTATTCGGATCTCTCCAGGTCTTTGGCAAAAAACTTTACCAAAAATCCACCACAACAACGTTCCACTCAGATTTGTAGTGAGCGCAATAAACTTACTAACTTCCAAACTAACACACCTTCTTGCCAATAAACTGAATTCTTTCACAGGAAACTCCATCATTCGCTTCCAAACCTTATTTGACTTTATTCAATAGATACAACTGATTCACATTCAAACCCAAGACATTATAGCGAGTAACAATCTATGATACAATTGATATAATTAAATCTTTTTTGAACTTCTTCTTCAAGCTCATACCTTCGATAGTACACTGTTCTAATTATATTGCCTTCTCTTTCAATAACCAATTTTTAGAAAGAACCTGAGGAGCAGAAATAAGATATCTAATCTCACCTGCAATAGCGAACAATTTTATAAAACATGGAGAAACCAAAATCATTAACCAATAGATGTTCAAGATCAAATCTTGGTTCCGTTGCGGTGGCGACTCTTTTGTTATCTGGAGAAAAAACAATGAGTCATCAACTCCCTAATGTACAGAGCTGTCTTCATAACAGATATTAAGAAAAAAAAGGATTGCAAAACCCAACACAAATCCTAATACAGAACGATTACAGGAATCAGCAAATTGGTAAAGCAGTAAAAAAATATAGTCAGCAAAAGAAGTAAAAATACTACTAAGGAAAGAGAGAAAATGACCATCATCCTACCTTATATTAAGGTTATTACAGGACAAATAGGAAAAATTATCAACAAATACAACGTCCACACCATATTTAAACCACCTGCGAAAATAGGACAGCTTCTAAACAAACCTAAACACAAAAAGGCACCTAGCAGTGATCTAGGCGTGAATCATTGTAAACGCATTAAATCTTTTATCAAAGAAGTTTTTAAACTCCTCTAATAATAAATTTTATATAGTTAGTTTATATAGATTTTGTATATAGTTTATATATTTATATAGAAGAGTTTGTAAACCCCGTGAAGCAAGAACGAATGGAGATTCTGGAAAATTTCTCGGTAACAATAACCTTAACAGATATATGAGAGTAACAGAATTAAGAGTTACAAATTCTACCATTAACTGCAATTGTTCCGAGCCTACAAAGAAAGGGATATAATAAAGACAAACTTCTGTAAGTATTTTCTTAGTTTTTATTTCAAGTTCAAATCTCTGGATTGTCTTGACTACCTACATGTCCCTAGTGTTCAGTCGTGGTCTTTATTTGTCTTTAACTATGTCTCTTTGATTCGTATATCGAGAGGTTGTTCGGTTTCATTTTAATCCAACCTTAAACAGTCGTTGCATTGCATTAGAGAAAGACTATGACTAGATCCAGATCTATGGCTTGGAACATTAGAATAATACATGCGCAACATGCAGTTTTAAAGGCATTAAAAATGCCGTGTAACTTAATATTTTCAAGCTTTGTGCAAATAATTTATCTAGGCTTTTTGATTAAGATGATTAAAGGAAGATGTGTCCGATATTATCAAAAATTCGTGGGTGTAACTCTGCTGACAACAATTTGTCCAAAAATTGATTTTCAATCTATTGTTTTTTACAATGTTTGAAAAATTAAAAAAATACTCATGAGTCATTTGATGCCAATATTTGGAGTACGAAGTACTCAGCTGCTAAAAATATTTATATATATAACTATTTATATTTTGTTAGTTGTGGATGCCAAAGCGTCAAAGACTACTCGAACCTTTGTAGAGAGGCTTCCGTTTCGAACTGCACAATGATAATCATTTGTAAATTCAAAATTTTTTTGCAATTTCCTTTCTGTTGCGTAGCTTATTCATCGCAGGGTACTAAATTCCTAACTTTTATATTTTTACTTTACTTAAAAAATTTAATAATTTAGTTCCAGATATTAAAAGATCTCCTGTTTTCTCGTCTCCGAGCATTACTTATTCTACCATATCTGATCAAATTATTCCATATTCTATCATATCATATCTTGTCCCATCATATTATATATAGTCGCATCCTATCCGATTTGTTCGTATAGTGTCATGTCCTATCTGAATCTATCCGATCCTACCCCATTCTCTTCTATCCCATTAAATATTTTAATATCCTATCCCAACAAACACTATCCTAGCATATCATATCCGATCCCAACGTATCTTATCCTAGCTGATGCCATCATATCATAACTGATCAAATGTACACCTATTTTATTCGATGTTATGCTGAACAGCCTTACCCTACACAATCCTATCCTTCCCTATCTGATCCCATCCAATAAAATTGGATCCTATCCTATCCGATCCAATCAGCAGAAAAAAGATTCCTTATAGATGAAGCATTTGTGATTTTTAAAATAATTAACAAACTGAAGTTTTCATTTGAATCGATTTATGAACTCTCTCTGTCCGAATTTTTTTATTTTAAAATTGATAACAGAAACATATTTTCGATGTCAATAACGGAAAAAATTCTTTTTTCGTTATTGCATCAATTTTAAATAATGTTGATAAAAAAATTTTCTATTAAAAACATTTTGTTCAAATATTATGCATTACCATAGCTACCTTGCTGTTTAATCAAATGTATCAGTGTTATATCTCAATCGATTGGTTTTACTAGGGTGTTCCAAAAATGCACAGAAATTTTTTTACATACTAGAGGGCAACGACCCCCCCCCCCCACCAGTTTTTTCCAAATTCTTGTATTTTTTCACTTAAAATTAATAACATTGGTCTGGTGGGATATTTATTATTATTAGTTAATTAAGTTTTAATTATTTAAACAAATGGAATTGGTTTAATATTTTGTTCGAAAATGTATTTGTTTCCCTAAAAATAATTTTTAATGGTCTAGTTGAATATTTATTAACATTGGTTCATAATTTTTTATTCTTCAAACAAATGGAATTTATTTGAACACTTTTTTCAAACGCTAAAAATTTATTCCAAACATATATTCACAAAAATTCTACAATTGCCTAGATTATTGTATTAAACATTTTCAATTAAGGAGTTCAATAAATTGAAAAATTACCGAAATTTGGAGAATGTGCAAAAAGCGATGACAATGGAATCGTCACGAGATTTTTTCTTTTTTTTAAACTTATAATATAGGAAAATATTCGTTGATCCCCTTCTTGATTAAAAATTGTCTTATTATTAAAACTGTTCAACCTGATACTTAAGAACAAAGTATTTTAATTAGGCTGAATTCTTTATCTATGAGCACTTATTAAATTCCAATTTTTATGAAAAAAACATTCCGTTCACTTGAACATAAATCTAGATTTAATTTTAACTCATTCCGTAAAAAATTAAATAAAGTTTGAAAAAAATGCCATAGTAATGATTATTCAGTCATGCCTTGTTACAGTATGTATTATGCTCTATAGTTCTTATAGCATAAATCATATTTACCTCGAGTTTTTCCTTGTGTACGTTTGTAATTCACAAATAAATTGAAGGAAAGACTTAGGTTACATCAACCAGCCTAAGTTTTGTAATATAAAACAATTTTTTAAATCGAATTTTATCATATCCCTATCCTTTAGAATAAAATTTTTTATTGAATAGAATTATAAAAATATAATTGATATCTAAATTAAAGAAGTTTGTTTTATTTTACTGTAATATTACAGCAAAGTAAATATATCAGCCCATTTCATAAGCGAGTTTTTAAAAATAAAAAATAAAATTTAGAGTGGTTTAAAGTAATTTAAATACTTTAAATCGTGTTAAGGGACTTCGAATTATTTCCCCGGATTTAAATTCTGATAGAATTCGCATTATGCCGGATACATTTTCTATTTTCGGATACCTTAAAAACTTTTGCAAAAATATTTATATTTTTATTATTAGGTTATTATATTTACCAATAGAGTTAAGGATGACCACCAATAAAAGGACCACAAGAGAAAGTATCCTCATTTTTTCTGACTGAAGAAGAACTCACTACTCTATTGAAGAATAATTCCACCAATAAATAAACGAATGATTATTTTAGATCTTATCTTTTCAATTACGTATGCCGCAAGCTTGTCCTTGTGAGATATTTTCATTTTATTAATGTGTACAAACAACAAACACAGGTTCCTTCTTTGTTCTGAATATTAAGATTAAATTAAATTAAAAATTAAATACAAATTTTTAAGAGTTAAAAATGATAAAATATAAATTTAAAGTCAAAAATAATATTAAATCTGAATTCAAATTTAATTATTAGGAAGTTGAAAACAATTTAAGTTGTTTGATTACCTGTACATGTTAAGTTTGAGCCACAAAAGCTATGAAACATATGTTTTCTAAATATAAATTATTTTAAATTAAGACGGAAAAGTTTTAAATTAATTTAAATATATCAAACGCTCAATAACTCAAAATTAAATTTCAAAAGCCCTTTAATATGCAACGCATTATATTCTAATTTTCACTGGGTTTGGCGTGACTAATCTTTAAGTTTTCCAGAAAAAAACTTTCTCAGTCACTTTAAATGTCACACATTTAACGTCAAATACAAGTATTTAATTGTCAAGAGGCTGGAAACAAGAAATTATTTTTATTTGAAACATTTTAATTGCTATTTTAATTTATTTAGAGTAGGGCAGATTTTGTGCACGTTCCGCTTCTGTTAAAACAAAGGACTTTTTCATTTCAAATTTTTCTCTGCATCAGGAAAGTAAATTTTTTTACATTTTCATTTAATCGCAAGAGAGTAAAACTTTATTTAGCATGCATATAATTTTCTTCTTGATAAAAAAAAATGTTGCTTTAAATTAATTTTTCAATTGCAATCAGGCTATATTTTATTACAATGATTGTCAATAATATTTTAATAATTTAGAGTGTGAAATATTTTGTAACTTTCTTATTTTTCTCTTAATCAAAAAGATAATTTTGTATTAATTAAAAGAGGCAACTTTCTAAACACTGTTTTTCAGGCCAAGTTTAGTTTTTTAAAAGCTTTATATTGTCAATACTTACATTAGTGTGATTTGACAGTTTTTTAGAGTTTTATTCGCGATAATCAGTGAAAGATTTCTTTACAGAAAAGCATTTTTATAAAAACCAGTCTATGCAATTATACACTTTTTAATAGGGAAATATTCAAAATTGTAAAATTTTAAAGTAGTAGCTTTCAACAGTTTGTAATTAGAACTTAGAAACCTTCAAAACTAAACATGGCTATATATAATATCCCGGAAATCTTAATAATTCTAAGAATTCGACAACCTTACACTTTAAATTATTATTTAAATGTGGTGAACAATCCTATTATAAAAAAGGACAGATTACAAAATAATGTAAGCCTACCTTATTGACCATTATAAAATTAAGAAGTTCTAATTATAAAATTTTAGATTTATTTATCCTGAAAACGTTTAAAATGTTGTGACTTTAAATAAGAAGCTCTTACAATGAATGAATCAAAACTTACATAATTGCAAATGAAACAACTACATTGCTTAAATTTAAGGTATTCTTAAATTTGTATCTTAAAAACCAGTCATTATAACTGTCTAACTTTTAAACTTTCTCATAATTCTTTTTCAAATTAATTCATTTTGATCTAACGTGCAGAATGATTAACTTAAAAATAACCCACTAAGCCTTCGATATGTTTTTGGGATGCAAAATTTGCGACGAATAAACAAATACCATTGAGCCGTTTTTCGAAAAAGCCACCTAAGTCGACTTAGGTTTTTGGCAAATAATTGTGGAAGCAAGTTGAGAAAATATGTGCACGCATACGAAGAAACGTGGATAATATAGTTTTCAAAAAGTCTACTCATGAAGTTTTTCTAGAGAATGGCTCAATTACCCAACTTCAAATAACTTTTAGCAGGTGGCGCATTCTTAACTATTGTGAGCGTGCAACAATTTTTAAGGTTCTTTTTTTTGAAAAATTGCAGGTTTCTTTTAAGAAATAAGTGGTATCTAGTTGATCATTAAAACAATTGTCTATCGCTGATCACTAGTTTATCCCATTTTTCTAGAAGTATACGGATACCACTTCGCAAAAGTGACTCGTCTGTTGAAACTATCTACGAATCGTCCCATTTTTTTTGCATCTTCATATAAAGTAAAGCGATGCTCAGACAGACCATAATTCATCCATTTCAGAGTGTCCAAGTATTGCGGCCACTTTTTCTTTAATTCTGGGCTCAATCGTACACTTGTACACTCCATGGATTATTGGTTTTGGCACTGGTGTTGATGGTTGGCTTAACCTAGGATTTCCTACGCTTAGGGTTATTACAGCAAATCCACTTTTTATCGCCTGTGATAATACGATGTAGAAACCCTTTCCGATTTTGCAATTGAAGTGGCTAACTGTTCGCATGTGAAAAATCTTCTTTTAACTTATTTGGGCTTCAGTTCCTCCGGCAGCTATTTCCATTGCATTTGGTTCATTCTTAGTACATGTAACAAATGTTTTCACCGAGTAACACCATCTTTTAGAAGTCCTTAAAATTAAGGCACGCTCCCAATATATTCACATCTTCATATGAAGTTTTTAATTGCTTTCAACACTTTTATCCAAATGCTGGTACAGATATATCTAAGATTTAACGTTCAGGGCGAAACGTGATAATGCAGGCAATTCGATAAGGTAACCAAATGCAAATCAAGTTTGATCAAATACCAACAATTAGGCAAAAAAGTAGGAAGGTCGACATAAATTAGTAATTTCACTGAAGTCAATCAAATTTATTCAAAGAATTGGCGTAGAGACGCATCACTAAATTTTGTAATGACATTTTGTTATATTCATCCGGCCGGGAGCCCCTACATTATGGAAAAACCTCCATGATGAGTCTTACTTATACATAATGTTATTCAGTTCACATTTAAAATATCCGGTTTACGTTATAATACTCCCTGATTAGCCGACCGGGTTCTACTGGAGCTTGAAGTATTTCTTCTGGGGTCAAAAAGGTAGACTGGCCGGTTTCTATGTTTATTTTCACCCGTTCATAACGTCCTCGGCGTTTCATACAAATTGCAGCAAGAACATTGGTACCCTGTAATATTGCAAAAGCGTCTGGTGTGCAAATTAATACAACACTTTGTCCTTCTTTTGGTATAGGTTCAGCGGTATTATTTTGCAGTAGAACTTTAACTGGTACATTAGTAGGAAAAGTGTATCTTCCTAGCGTGAATTTAAGGTGCGGATTCGATTTGGAAGTCATCCGAATACCAGAAAGAGGGGACCTTGGATTAGGAATCATTTGCGGAGGAACAAGATTGGAAGACGAAAAATTGACAGGAAGAGGATCTCCATGTCCAGGTTGGCGGCTGTTCGAGGAAGTTACAGTAGTAAATGAAGGAATCCGATGGTTAGGACGAGAAAACCTTGAGGAAGAAGCGCTGTCTGTAGAACATGGTCCGGAAGAAGAATGCGCGACACGAGGAGACCTGGACCTGCATCTCAAAGGAGGAGATAGAGATCCGGTCGGAGATTTGTTTAGATCTATGGTTAAAGATCTGACCGGAGAATTGTTAAGGTCAATAGGTAAAGATCTGTCCGGAGATGTATTCAGTTTAGTAGGTGCTCTATGAGGCGAGGACTCGAAACTTAACTCTGTAACAAGAAATAGAGAATTAAATGTTTCCAAACTCCATGAAACAAAAAGAAATACAAACTTCTAAAAACTTTTCGATTCTGTTACTATAGATGGCAGTATAGTATAGAAGAGATTAGTTTCTAAGTTTCAATAACCTAAATACGTGAGAAATATACGTAAAATTTTAAACCACAAAATCTTAAATAGAATTTTAAGAATTTTATTAAAATCTGAATAACATAAGTATACATTATTTTCGGTTTATTGTCTGTCTTCTACTTAGACACTTAGTATTTTAATTTAAACAGAAATTCCTATCTAGGATCGTTTATTTAATTCCAGTTTTTATAACACTTGGCCTTGTGAGATATTTATACGTCTCAGATGAATCCAAGGAAAAAACTTTGATCACGTCAACCATGAGTAAATTGAGAATAAAAAGCCATTTTTGAAATTGAATTTCGACATTTTAATATCCCCGTGCTTCAAAATAAATGTTTTGATAGATACTCACAACAAATCGATTCCTGATTTTTAATAACTTAAATTCCAGATTTTTTTGTAAAATTTGAAACTATAGAGTATTCCGTAGAATTTAAAGATCATTATTGATATTCTAATGGAACAGTTTATTCTATTAATGGTTTTAATGTAAACCTGCTACGAAAGTAAAATTTCAAGGAATTTCAGGTTTTGTAAAAAGAATTTTATAAGATTTTAAAGGGTTTTTAAAAATGTATGGGGATTTGAAAAGAATGAAAACATTCGCAAGAATTTCAAGGAAATTCGAATTATTTAAACAAATTTAAATTATAATAAAGTCTAGATTACGACAGACAAACTGTTATTTGCGGAAACATTGAAAACGTTAGCAGAAATATAGATTTATTATTACATTTACCAATAGAGTTGAGAATATCCACCAATGATAGTTCCAGGATATAAAAGATGCTCATAACTTTATAACAAAGAAAAACTGGATCCTGTACTCTATAAGAATTCAGTTAACAAAGTTAGGATGATTATTCTATTTATCATCTGATATTCTAAATTCCGCCAAGTTAAAAGATATCAGTACAATAAAAAAAGCTATTAAAATCAAAGCTATTCATGTAAGCCTACAGATTATCTAAACGTTTTAATTCAATAAATTAAAAAAACTAAAGAAATTTAAAGAATTTTTAGAGAGCAGAAAAATCAAACCCAAGCGAGAGTTTTTTCAGTTCTGGTAATAGCGGAATGTATTAATTTTTTTCTTGCTGTATTAAAAGATGTATCATTACAAAAATTCTTTAATCATCCTCATGTTACAAGCTCGAGGTTAATCGATTTTCCGAAAAGTGTAAATTTGTGGATTTTCGCTAGATATACTTCTACTTATTCGTCTAAATGAATTATACTGAAAATCGTGTATTCATTCAAAAAGAAAAAAATATTTGAATATATTTTTGAAACACGGTGGCGAGTGCATACCGCATAGACTGTGCGAATTGATAAATTAATGTTTCGATACGGGAGACGTCCCAGGCGATTGTAAAAAAGCGATTATCGTACCAATATACAAGAGAAAGGGAGATAAAAGCAACTGCAATAATTACAGTGGGATTAGCTTATTAAGTACCGCAAGTAAAATATACTTAAAAATACTTATTCATAGGGTAATGAAAATAACAGAAGCAAAGATTTGGGAAGTTCCAAGTAAGTTTATGCCAGGAAGGTCATGTACGGATCCAATATTTTGCTCAAGGCAAATAACAGAAAAAAGTTTGAGAGTAGCAAAAAAAGTTTTCTGTGCATTTGTTTACTTAGAAAAAGCTTTTGACAAGGTAGATAGAAGTAAGCTTTGGGAAGTCCTGAAAGAGTATGTATTCAATGGATGGCTCCTACAAGCTATAAAAACAGTATATACAGGTAGCAAAGCGAGTGTAAGAGTGAATGGGAAATTGTGTGACTATTTCGATATTATTCAAAGAGTTAGACAATTATGCGTTATGGCTTTATGGTTATTTATATTATTTATGGACAAGTGTTTGAGAATAGCTCTTTTCGACGAAGAGGGTGTGAATCTCGAAACAGTAAGGGTACGTGGGTTAGCGTTTGCAGATGATAAGGTTGTTATAGCAGAGTCTATCGAAGACTTACAAAAAATATTGAATAAACTAGATGCAAGCATGAAGAGCATGGGCCACAAAATTACCGCAAATAAAACAAAAACTATGATGTTCGAAGGAAAGAGTGAGTAAAAACTATGCAATATTTCATTGAATAATGAGAGAATTGAACAATTAGAGAAGTTCGTATACCTTAGTAGCTTATTTACGAGGGACGGGAAGATAAATAAGGAATTAGATAGGCGCATAAACGAAGGTAAGAAGGTTATTAGTAGAGCAGGTCCCCTTTTCAGAAGTAAAAATATAACAAATAAAGCGAAAATGGCAATACATAATTCTATATTTGAACAGACTAGACACATGGAAAAGAAATCGGTTAAGATGGTTCGGACATGTTGAGAGAATGCCAAGTGAACGACTAACGAAACAAGTGTATCAAGGTAAAGTGAATGGCAGCGTGCTTAGAGATAGGCCGCGGAAAGAATGGTTAAAATGTGTGAATGAGACCCTAGTCAGAAGAGACAGAAGAAGTCACAGAAACGCGATTGATTGCTAGAGATATCTATCTGCAACCTAGGTCGGAGCCGTGTTGCGGAACTAACGTGTTATTTATAGTACATAAAGAACACGAGAATTCTGGATCAATCTAAAAATTCTCTATCCCTTCCACACACTACTCTTTTCCCCTACCGAGTGAGTCACGCCTGCCCCAAAAGGGAAATGTATTAATGGTGTAATAAAAAAATAAATAAAAAATGAAATTCAACATATTGTTCTTCTCATTTTTAAAATACAAACTTCATATAATAATTTTAAAAATGTTGAGGAGTTTGCACGTTGGTGGCGGTGGTGAGAAGGTTTTTATTGCCGGTTTGTGAGAAGATTTCAAGAAGTTTTTGTGGAAAGTGTGTGAATAAAGGGAAATTTCGGGGCAATAAGCGACAGAGGCCTTAAGAGACATCTGTTGACTGCAGCACCTACTTTTTCCCGTGGATACGTCACAGTTACTGACTGAAGAGAGGGAGGCGGTCAGCGGGAGTACTGGCAGTGCTGGTAGTGTAGTGCTCGTAGACATGGAGGAAATTTCCAGAAGGGCAAGAGGCCGGCTGCGCGTGGCCCGGTCTCGGGTCGGGCAGAGGGAACAATCGGGCCTAAGGAAGGGACAAGGCAAGGGAAACAGTGTCCAAGGCGACAGAGGGGGAGGATCTCTTAAAGAGGAAAAGAGACAGCAAAGAGAGTCCAGAGAAAAGGGCGCTATAGAGTTTCTTGGAAAAAAGCGTACGAACACGTAGCCCCCCCCCCCCCTAAAAATGAGGGGGAAGGCGGAGAAAGAGGCATATGAGAAGAGGAGGCAAAAGAGCTAAGGCTGAACGTAGAAGTATTACGTATAACGTAGAAGAGTGAGGTGGTGTCGGTGAAGAAGGAAAAAAAATGATAAAGTAAAGGAGATGGAAGAAGATATTAGGGCGTGGAAGGGAAAGGCGAAAAAAATTAAGAGGATGGAGGACAGTTCGGGAATGAAAGCACTAGGCACGAGGGAGGGCGAGAAGCAAGATATGTGCAAAAGGGTGGAGAATATGATAGAAGAGAAAGTTCTAGAGCGTATAAATAAAAAGGAGGAGAAAGCGGATAGAGAACGTATAGGAAAATATAGGAGAAATAGGGTAATGGAGTTGAGGGTTATAGGCAAGAAAGGTAAAGTTACGATGGAGGAGAAAAAGAAAAATGAAGTGGCCATGGTGGAATTAGATAGCTGGGAAGAAAAATTTGGGGCAATGCGTGACAAAAAGACGATAAAAGACAAGAAAGTTTCCATTGATTAATAGTTGACGAGAAAGAAAAGGGATGTGCAGAGAATTTTAAATGACAGGGCTAGGAAGGAAATATGTGGGTATGGGACGAGGAGAAGTGGGTGTTAAAGTAAATGCTGTGGAA
>NC_046659.1:114044295-114047975 GCF_010883055.1 Belonocnema kinseyi | reverse complement strand
GGAGTGTTGAAGGAAGTGGAGTGTAATTTGTTTCCTGGGAAGGAGGGCGGCGAAGGGGTGGAAGTAAAGCAGGGTGAAGGAGTGTTAATGGTGCTGTACTGGAACGTAAAAGGGGTAAAGAAGAAAAAGAAGGATTTTCAGACGTATATTTAGAAATTTGATGTGATTGGACTGGTAGAGACGTGGTTAGAAAGAAGAGAATAGGATAGAGTAGAGCCAAAGTTGCCAAGGAGGTATAGCTGAAGGCCACAGGAGGCGGCTAAAGTAAAGAGGAAGGGAAGGGCTAGTGGCGAAATTAAAACAGGGGTTAGGGATGGATTAAACGAAGAAATCCTTTGAGAGGGAGAAGGGGAGGGCGTACAAATGAGGGCAGTAGAGATAGAAGGGGTAACGTAAAAGTTTGTGTCTGTATAAAATAAGGATGGGATGGAAAGGGTTTAAGATGGGGTGGAAGACTTACTAAGAGAGAGAGAGAGAGAGATTAGTGTATGGTGATAACAGGAAGGGGAGAGCTTCAAAAGGAAATCTGAGTATGAAATAATAAATAAAGAGGAGGAAATTCGAAGAGACTGGATGGAAGCCAGAGGCTTGGTGGTAACGAATAGTATGGTAACAGGGGTCTAAAAGAGAGAATAGACGTATGTGTGTAAGATGGAGGTATCGACGATAGACTATGTGATCATGAATATAAAAGGGTGGAAGGAGATAGAGATATTGGCAGTGGAAAAGAGGGTGAAATCAGACCACCAGCCATTAAGTTTGCGGATAAAGTGGGAGGGTGGCGGAAGGCCACCCTTCCTGTGGATAAAGTGACAGGGTGGCGAAAGTTTAAGCTTATGTGTAAGAAAAAAGAGCAGGAAAAGGAAAAACAGCTGAAAGAGGAGTTAAGAAGTGTTAAAGGAGAAGGGGACGTTTTGAAGATAATTCATAAGTGTAGGAAACGTAGGATGCGGGTTAGTGAGAAGACAGACAGTGGCAAATAGAGGAAATTTTGTAATAATTCATTTCAAGGAAGAGAGATAAGGGAATTTTTAGAACGAGTGAGGTAGATGAAAAGGAGCTGAATAACAAGGAGATAGAGAATCAGATAAGGAAGTTGAAACAATCCAAGACAGCAGGGCTGGACGGGGAGTAGAGAAAAAGGATGGAGGGGGAAAGGATTACTAAGACGGTTGATGGAGGGGTTTATCGTACCACTGCATAAGAAAGGGAATAGGGGGATGCAGAATAATTATAGAGGAATTGCGCTTGTGAATGCGGCCTACAAATTATACGCAATAGTTTTGGCAGATAGGCTGTGGAAGGGTATTGAGAGGAAAAAAATATTGCTGGAGAAGCGGGCAGGATTTGATGACAGAAGGAGTACTGTTGACAATATTCACGACTTGCCGCACGTGCTGGAGAAATAACTGACCAAAAAGGGTGCCCAATCGTACGCGTTTTTTGTAGACCCGAAGGGCGCGTTCCCTTCGTTGTTTGGGGGGAGGTTGTAGGAGGCAATGAAAGAGTTGGAAGTAGAGAGAGGCCTGATTGAGAGGGTAATAAGGGTGTGTAAGAAGATGAAAGATAGGGTGAGAAGAGGGGAGGAAATCTCTGAGTGTCTTTGGATGGAAAGGGGGTTGACCTAAGGGTGCCTACTTAGCCCAAAGCTTTTTCAATTTTTATTACGGACATACAAAGTAAGCTGGTCGCTGGAGTGGTAGGAGCAGTTAGGGTAGAAGAATTCACGATATGGGCTGAGGAAGAGGATGGTCGTAAATACTTTTGAAAGGAGAATGAAATTGTTCGATTCGCTAGTGATGAGTGTCTTGTTTTGTGGAGGAGAGGTTTGGGAAGGGGTGTTAAAAAGGACACTGGGATTGGCAAGGAATACGTCGAACTATATTGTCTGCAGGAGACGGAGAAAACGAGTTTACGGATTATAACGGGGAGCCTAGCGTGCAAATATGACGCGAGATTTTTAGGAGAGGGGAAAGCAAGATAGTAAGGGAGTGTTTGTGAGGGAAGGAGAACAGGAGCAATATTTGCGTGAGAAAGAAAGCAAGGAATTCAGAGACTTATAGCGAGAATACGATGCGGTTGCATGGAGTATTGTAATAGGTTCTGGCTTTCTAGAGAGAAGAGAATGTGTGAATTATGCGGGAAGGGGGATGCCAAAGTCAAGCATTCGTTGGAGAAGTGTAAAGGAGTGGAAATGAGTGGGATAAGCAGGAAGGTATCGTTGCATGAAAGGGGGGACAAAAAGCAGTAGCATGGTTGAAGGGGGTGTTGGGTAAGATGGAAAAGAAGAGAAGGAAGGAGGAAGAGGAATTGAGAAGAAAATATTGTAAATAGGAGAGGAAGTTGATATGGCATAGCGAGAAAATACCGGCATGCGTACGAGGCGAAGCGAGGAAGGCAGGAAGCTGGCTGAAAAATAAACTTTTATCTATCAAAATTTTTTTGTCTTTAATTTTGAGTTCTACTAAAACCGCAAATATTTCTATCACATATTAGGAATTTTTTAGAAAACAAATAAAATATTTTATACGAACAGATTTAAATATCAAATTTGCAATGCATGCTTTTTATTTCCAGAGCAAACTTAAAATTATAATTTCACAATGACATTAGAATTTCAGCATATATTTTCTATTGCAATGAGAAAAAAGGTTTATATTTAACATAAGCAAAAAATATATTATTTGGTTGAATTTCTTATCTAGGGACGCTTATTGAAGTCCAGTTTTTATAAGATGCATATTCTGATTTTTCCAAAAAAATTTAAATAAAGTAAAAAAAACTATAGAAATGATTATTCAGGTGTGCTTTATTACAGTAAATATTATGTACTATAGTTCTTATCGGAGAAATCATATAAGCCTCCTGTGTCCTTGTGAGGTATTTGTATTTCATAATTAAATTCAATGAAAAAGCTTCTGTGGCATCAACTAGACTTTTTCTTTTTTTGAAAAGCAATTTTTTAAATTCAATTACAACAAAAAGCCTTATCCCAACGGCAAACTTTTGGACATTTAAAAAAAATTGCGTACATCTTTTTGATAGTGTCTGCTAAGATTGTGAGAAATATAGTATGAGTCGTGCATGTGTGAAAGCAATTATTTAATATCCTCATGGTTAAAGATAAGAGTTTGTATACAAAATCCAAAAAAATCAGTTAAAAGGGTTGATTTATAGAGATTTTAATATTATTTGTACCCTTAAAAGAATTTTAAGGGATCTCGAACATTTACAAAAATGTAGGTATATTATTATATTTACCAATAGAGTTAAGGGTGACCACCAATAATAGGAGCAGATTAAAAAGAGTCCTCATTCTTTTAACTGAAGAAACATTCATCACTGTATTAAAGCAAAATTGTGTTAATGATGCAAAGAATTATGCTTCTAGTTCTTATGTTATAAATCAAATATCACGCAAGCTAGTCCTTGAGAGATATTTGTATTTCATTGATTTATATGAAGAATAAGCTTGTGTTCATACGTCATTCTGATTTTAAAAAACATTTCAGTGTTGATTTTTTTTTTTTTGTTAGAGATGGATTTTTATTTGATCATTTTTGTACGGGGCGGTCCCGGTATACCAGGTGTATACATATGAAACCGGTATTTTTTCAAGAAAAAAACACATTTATTTCAAGAGAATGATAACAAATATTTTATTGAAAGTATGCGCCCTC
>NC_046659.1:113993525-114044195 GCF_010883055.1 Belonocnema kinseyi | reverse complement strand
CCAATTAGCACAAATGGTAAGTTCCGACAGTGCCTACAAGTGTGCCTACTGGCCGCTAGATGGCAATACCGGTTTCATATGTATACACCTGGTATATCATCAGTCACGGACGCATTTTTATAATGCAATCAAGTGATCTGATGAGAGCAGTCTGCCCAGACATATTGGACAAAGCATGGTTTTACCCCATCATGGACGGACTGGGTTGCAGTCAAGTACACGATGGGGGGACCTACAACTTAAGGTGGGTTCCGAACCACCAGAACCTCGGTAAAGGTACATTGAAAAATTTCCAGAGGTACCGGCTCAGGGATCGAACCCCGGACCTCTGAGGTGACGTCCGAGTGGCTAACCAACTGAGCCACCGAGGCTCTTTTAGCCACCGAGGCTCTAGATAATTATTATTATTATTATTATTATTATTATTATTATTATTAGTCAATTGATGGATTAAAATCGAAAAAATTAAAATACAAATTAAATTATAAACCTAGTATTTAAGGTCAAATTAAGTTTAATTATAAGTAAGTTAAGCACAATTTTTTTGTTCCGATTCATGGAAATTTTTGACGTTCCTGAGCAAGCATTGTGAAATCAAAAAACTTGAATAGAAAATTTTTCGATCATAGGATATTCTGAAAACTATTAACTACTACCTAAGTTTACACAGGTTTCGGCAATAACTTTTTGAAAAATCTTTTCAAATTTCCTCGTCACATCGCATATCGGGAATTCTTGTTGGGGACAGATCGCGGATGAAACACACAAACAGATCAGGGCCAGCTCGAGACTCCCGATCGGAAAACCTGATCGCCGCCTGATCCGTGTCCGATCGGTCCATTCATGCATTTCCGGAATAAAAATTTAATATAAGTAAACTCGAAACTATCAAATGGTTCTCTCCGTTAGAAGACTACCTCAATATTTGGATTTTATAATAAAAGAATTTCAAGTTAAAACTGAAACAGCACAGGCATGTAAAGAAGCGGTTTTAGACTACAAAATTTAATTATAGTTATGAGAAACGTAAAATTATTGTAGATTGTATACATTTCGAGAAAAATGTTTTTTTTTAAATGGTTAGTACCCAAAAATATTTTATTTAAGCATTTTCGTTTCTCGAAAAAAAAATTTCTATAAAAATTCTAACCAAATTTAAAAAAAAAATGATCCTAATAATTCATAGCTTAATTTTGTTGGTAAAAGGATTTCCTACAACTTGATATTTTTGAATTTTTAACAAAAAGAAAATAATTTCTCACTTACAGAACGAAAATCACAGGAAAATGACCTGTAATTTACGATTTATTAACATGTTCATTTTAAAAAATCCAGTTTTTTCTCAATTTCATTACTTCTTGAAAAATGCGAGAAGATGGTTGCAGATAATATTTTCATCGAAAAATTGATCTATGGTTTATTGGGATTGTCTTATTTATCCTAATAGACATTTTTATAAGTTAAAATACCAATATCATTATATACAAGAACAAT
The DNA here is from genome assembly GCF_010883055.1 of Belonocnema kinseyi. Classification (NCBI taxonomy): domain Eukaryota; kingdom Metazoa; phylum Arthropoda; class Insecta; order Hymenoptera; family Cynipidae; genus Belonocnema; species Belonocnema kinseyi. The sequence goes on along the minus strand of NC_046659.1, from coordinate 114,042,701 downwards.
TCTATTGGTCAGCATTTTAAACTTCGTGCGAATAACGACCAATTAGGTGCCGAATGCGACGCATGCGCAGTTGAGTATTTAGCTCTTGTTGCAAGCCCTGCCCAATTGATATTTTGATTGTACTACTTGATTCTAAAATTAATGTTATGAAAATTTGTCCTTGATGTATTTTTGTAATGAATTTATTAGTAATATAGAATCAAAGTTTCAGTTACAGATTCGATTGTATCACATATTTTCTTCTTAAAATCTAGAAATATGGCCCCAATAAAATGAAAACTTCACTGCTTCTATGCAGTGTTTTTTGAAGAAAAAAAACAATACAAAATCAAGAAAAATACATATATATGTCTTTGGGGTCGTTGATTTCGAATCCAAGGTCCTTTGACCTTCATCACATTAGATTCCAGGAAATTTGAAGTCAAACTGAAAAAAATCCGATTGAAACATCCAGAAAAATAAGAAAAATACACACAAGGGTTTTTGGGGTCACTGATTTTGAATCCAAAGTCCGTTGATCTTCATAATATCAGATTCAAGGTCATTTGAAGGTCAAACTGCAGAAAATCTGATTAAAAAATACAGCAAAAATTCATAAATAGGTTTTTGGGGTCGCTGATTTCGAATCCGAGGTACATTGACCTCTACCATATCAGGTTCAAGGTCACTAGAAGGTCTTCTTATTGTTATTAGATACTGTAGGAATTTTTTCGAACTTTTTGGGCCAAAAACCGTCCTCAGAGATCCTCCTCCTTTGACTCATCTAATTGTAAATATACCAATTTTACCTGAAACAATTTAATTAACTATTAATTTATTTGAGGTTAGGTTTCAAAGAGCCCGCAGAGTATAATTACTTACTTTCATCTTCCTCGCGCAGGTTTCGTGGTATACTGGCTGGTGTTTGGTGCCTCCAAAGACGTGGCTTACTTGCCTTAGGCATTTTCAATAATTGATAGAATATTATAAACGAGTAATATGTACCCGTGCATATTATTCAACATTTTTTTCATTGAAAAACAAACTCAATATTTCTTGATTCCTTCTCAACTCCTTAAAAACCTAAAATATAAATTTAAAAATAAACTGGTAATATTTATTTTTTTATTCTCAATTCTAAGAATTTAACTTTAACATGTATTTCGCATAAAACTTCGAAAAATAATTTTTTAATAATTTCTGTGTTGTTAAAGACAAAAAAAATATTCGTTAATGATATTTCGAATCACTACATAAATGTTAAAATATTTTAGCTTCGTTACAAAGTCCATTTGATTGAAACAAACCACAAGTAAGAGATGGTTATTTCATTGAAATAGAAAAAAATATTTTATGATTTATCATATTTCTTCTTTGTAACATAGAGATATAATAATTATTATTATCATATACTGGCATTATATGAATAATTTATATTTATTCTGATATAAGCAAAGTATATTTCCATTCCTGAAATTTTAAACTGCCGAAAATAATTAATACATAATCAATTAATGAATAGTTAAATTTTTTGCCTTATTTACAATTTCATAAACAGCTCATAAATTAATAATTAATTAACTCTCTTCAGCGGTTCTAAATTTCGAGAAATCAAATATTTATGGGAATTTAATAATCCGTTTATTTTACATGTCGGTCTTGAAGTCTGTGAATTTTAGATTCAGATATTTTTTAATTCAGGATTTTTTCTCTAACTCACTTTTTTCTTATGATGAAAAAGAAGAGTTTTTATTTTTTATTTCTTTCTCAATTGAAAGATATCTTTTTTAAAAAAGGTTGTTAATTTTAACGGGATAAGAATGTGTATTTTTTACATTTTTTTTAATCAAAGAAGGTTTTTTTTAAAGAAATGTGTAAAATTTTGATTCTGAAACTTTGAATTTAAATAATTTTTATGTTTCATAGTGTGCAGCTTTTAATGGCTAATTTTAAACCCATTTTAATGTTAAGGTCCTTTTTAAAATATTTGGTTTAAGAACAATGATGATTAAATGATTACATCTAAAATTGATTAATTTTTAATCCTCTGTCTAAAACGTTTCTAATTTAAATATTTTACCCTCAATATTCTATAATTTAAAATCAAGAAGTTATTTGTTATTAATTACATTTTTTGCGGGGTCCCTTCTTCCAAAAAAATACAGTAATTTTTCAGGAAGAGATTTTTTTTCTATTTTCCCAATTTTCAGGTCTAGTGGTCCCTTCATAAAGGAAGAAAGATGGATTGCCAATTGATGAAAGAAAGTTGTAAGTTTCCAAGACGAATAAAAAAATGTGTAACTTTCAACCCAATTTTTACTTTCAAGATTTCATTAGTAGGTGAAAAAGGGAGTTTTTCAGCCTTTTTCACTTTGCTGGCTTTCGTTTGGCGCCCATATAAGCCGCATCCGGTACCAGACCGAGCCCGTGTTGCCGCAGCACCGGATGTTTTATATTGGACGTCTTTAATGAATTGTTTTCCAATGATTGGTTGCTCGCGGTTGAATTCGCTTGCTTAATACGACGAATAGTGTTGGATAAGTCACTTTTTGTTGAATATTGATTTACAGTTACTAGATAAAGTAACTTTAAGTTACCTAAAAAGTTGATTTTTTATTTCGTTATTTTAAAAATTTTAAAATCAAATTAACCGATTCGTAAAAACTAAATTAAAAAAGAAATAAGCAAAATCATTTATTTGTATTTTTACCTCAAATATATTTTTGAAATTTTCTGAATTAAAAAGTTACTTTTAAACCAAATTTGCAAACCCTCAACAAAATAGTATACTTTTCTAACAATATACATGCATTTTCTACCAAATAATTCAATTTTATACAGAAAATATACATTTTTCAAAAAAAATTAAATTTTGGAGAAAATTTGGACCTTCTACCAAAATATTTGAATTTTGAACAAAACACATTAATTTTCAACCAAAAGGCTGAATTTTAATACTCAAAAATAATAATTTTTAACTTTTTATTTAATTTCAGACAAAATTTAAATTTTCTACCAAAATACTTAAATGTTTAACAAAATACCTTAAAAGAGTTGAATTTTTAACAACAAAGCTAATTTTCAACCAAAAATTTAAGTTTTCTAGCAAAATGTTTCAATTTTCCAGCTCTAAAAAAACGAATTTCAAAGATAGTAGTTATATTTTGAACGAGAGATGTATTTTCAACTAAAATTACAATTCTTTAATCATGTGACTGCATTTTTATTAATGCAGGTCAACTTTGAACAAATTACTTACATTTTCTATCGGAAAAGACAAATTTCCAAAAATTTATCTGCACACTCTTAAGACATTTTTTAAATAAAAGAGATGAATTTCCCATCATTAATCATCAATTTAATAAAAAAAAAAGAAAACACTAACATTTTAAACAAAATATCTAAATTCTGGACAAAGCCAAGTTAATTTTCTATAAAAGGATTGAACTTCCAACCAATATAAATTCGATTTGTTTACCAAAAGATATCAATTCTAAAACGAAATATATGAACGTTTAAGCAAGAAAGACAAAAAACTTCGTGAAGCTGTTGAATTTTAAAGCAAAATGACAAATTTTCTACAAAAACAAAACAGCATTTTTCAACAAAAAATATGATTTTTTCACAAACAATTTACTTTTCAACTGAATAAAATAGTTTTAAAAAATTTTTAATGAATACATTTTCCATCAAAATAGATGAATTCTTAATCAAAAATATAATACTGAACGTTATTTCTATCAAAATCGATTTTAATCTGTTGAATTCAGATTAAAATCGATTTTGATAGAAATAACGTTCAGTATTAACACTGGCTTTACGACCATTATTTATACTCCTCGAATTTTTCCTTAATTGCCTTACTTCACTTTGAATAAATTAACGTTTAGCCCCTTAATCCCCTCCCATAATACACATAATCACTACCTCTCACTCCTCCTATTTACCCGCTCCTCATTTTCCCTCATACAACCCACTTCCCTTCTTAATAATTTCCTCTACTATCCTATACTTACACTCACTGCCTCTACTTCCTCTCTTTTAGTTTTTTTAGTTTTCATTCCCTCATTTGTCATTATATCCTAATACTTCTCGCCTCAAAAATAAATTATCCTCAAATCTTCTAATCGCTACCTCTAATTATATTTATCTCCACTAATCACTGCCTCTACCTACCCGCGTCTCATTTTCCCTTATTCACCCTACGTCCATTTCTAAAAATTTTCTCCACTTTCCCTAGCTTACTCTGACTTCATCTGCTTCTTCTCTTTCATTTGTCCTACTTTCCAAACGTTAAATGCTCATTATCTCTTCTCGCCTTCCATCCACTGTTAGGAGCTCTTAGCTCTTCTCACCTCCCCTCACTGACCTTACTACCGCTATTTATACTCTCAAAATTCTCCCTTAATTGTCTTATTTTCTTCTGAATAAATTACCCTTAATTTCACTAATCCCGTGTCCTCACACCCCTAATCGCCACCCCTCACCCCCTCTACTTACCCTCTCTATATTTTACCTTATTTACCCTACTTCCCTTTCTAATAATTTCCTCTGATTTCCTTCACTTACACTCGCTTCCTTCGATTCTCCTCTTCAATTTTTTCAAATTTTCTTTCCCTAATTTCCCACTCTAATTATACTCACCGAATTCCTCCTTAGTTACTTTACTTTACTTCGAAAAAATTCTCCTAAATTCCTCTTATACTCCCCCTGTAATATCTTTAATCACCACCCCTCACTCCTCTTACTTACCCGCGCCTCATTTACCATTATTCATCCTTCTTTCATGTATCCATTTCATATCACTTTCCCTTATTTTTCTCCCCTCATTTCTCCTACTTCCTGTAATTCTCCTTTCCTAATTTTTTCTGAACTTGCCCTTTATTTTTGTTTCCTTATTTCTTATCAGTTTCCTCACGAGTATAATCCTCCTAGTATAATAAATGAAGCACCTTATATTGATTCAATCTTAAACTAATTCAATTGAATTTTAAATTAATTAAATTATATCTTAAATCTTAAATCGATTAAAAGAGCGCACCTTTTTCATCGGTTCTTATTATTTTATTCAATAGTTTAAGAGAACTTCCCCAAGTTGTTTCCCGACTTATCTGATCGCATAGAATTATTTATTCCCATGAAGTTGTGTTCGTGATGAGCATCGGAATCGCACGTTCTAAGTTCCTCAAGAGACATATCTCGTTATTGTCCTCGAGAAAACTTTATCCGACTTACGACATAAATGTACGTAAACTAATATAAGTTTGAGAGATCTTCTAACTTTCTCGAAAGATTGTAGTTTTGCATTTGAACTGACAATTGAAACTTCTCGATCCCAGAAACATAAACATAAATCATTAATGAAGCTTCTATACTCGTTTGCCCCCCCCCCCCCTCCAGGCCACACCTACACAAAATAATATTATCATAATATTATGCTATTTCTCTTTCTATATTTCTATGTCGCAGTTGTAGTGCTTTAAAGTTTCGCCTCCTAATAATTCCTTAATATAATATAATTTAATTCCTTAATAATAATCATCATAATTTTTCTTATGCTAAATAACTATGTTCCTTTACATCCCTTTATTTTGGCCCATTAATAAAATTATGAACTTTCAATGGTTATTTGTTATTATTATTCTTTTGTCTATAAATTATGAAAATCCCTCATTACATATCGCAGAATTCAGTCTAGTCTTTTCCTTTTTTCCTTTTCCAGCTTCTTCACTTAAATTCAAACTAAGTAGAAATGCCATATGGCAATTGTTCTATTTTTGGACAAAAATTAATTCTTCTTTTTTTGGTTCATAAGTGAAAAATAATTCAAGAATAATCATAAGTTAAAAAATTAAAACACTTAGTTGTAAATTTAACAAAATTGTAAAAAAAATTATGCTTTTTGGTGGAAAATTCAAATATTTTGATGAAAGTTCGTGTTCTTTTGGTTTAATACTCAACCAATTTGATAAAAACATTCAGAAATTGGATATTTTGTTAAAACCTCATATTTTTATTTAAAAATTTAAATACACACTCAACTTAAAGTTATACTAATTCCAGAAAAATCAATTATTTAACTTCCTTTTTTTGCCTTTTTTAGTTGAGAACTTATTCTTTTGAGTTCAAAATTTGCATATTTTTTAAAAATTCATATGAAATTACGTTAGATATTACTTTCTTTTTTGTTTAAAGTTAATTTTCTTGACTGAAAATCCAACTATTTCATTTTCTCGCTTGTAATTTATCCTTTGTCGCTGAAAATTAGACGAGTTTGTGAAAATACAGTTTTCTTTAGTTGAAAATTAATTTTAATGATTTAAAACCCATTTTTTGGTTAAACCTGAATTTTCATGGATAAAAATTTGTCTTCTTCAGTAGAAAATTCGTTTTCTTATTTTGAAATTGATCTTCGTGGTTGAAAATTCCAATATTATATTTAAAATTTACTTTTAATAATAATATAAAAATAATAAAAAAATAATATAAATAATAATGAATAATAATAATATATATTCTTTTTTAACTTTATTTTATCAGTTAAAAATATTTCGTAGAATATTAATATTCTAACGTCGCAATTTTACTGTTGTATTTTTTCTTGGAAATTTATATTTTTTAGTTAAAAAATCGTGTGTCTCTAGTTGGACCACTTTTTATAGTCGTCTTTCTTTGTAGAAATCAAATATTTATAGTGAAAAATTATTTTTATTAACAGGGAATTTGACGATTCTACTTTTAAAAAATGTTATTTTTGAATTAAAAAGTCATTTATATTGTTAAAACTTTTTTTTTCCTCAAACTGATCTTTTTTTTTTGCTTGAAAGTTAAACTATTTAGTTAAAAAAGCATATTTTGAGGTGACAGATGCACCATTCTAATTGAAATTTTACATCTTCAATTACAAATGAAATGTTCTGCTTAAAATATATCTATACTATTTTTAGTGCAAACATACTGTTTCTAATTGCAAATTAATATTTTTTGTTTAAAAATCAACTCTTTGGTAAAAAATAATTTTATTCGATTAAAATTACAACATTTACACTGAAATAGATCGAGTTTCTGCTGGATTTAGCTATAAAACATATCTGTGGCTTGATTATTATTTTGATTAAAAAATGTTCTTGCGTAATAAATTCTTCCCCCTTTATATGAACTTGATTAATATTAATTAAAAATAACAAAGCATTTTTTTAAATTAAATAAAATTTGATTACCATAAAGGAAAAAACAGAGTGCAAAAAATTATTTAGGTAATGCGGGTAATGTCAGGAGGCACAAAAAAAGAAAGATCTACAAGGATAAAATGAAAAAATAGTGATCTTTGACTTTACATTTGAAGACCTTCCTTTTTTTGAATGGCTAGATTTTACTCTAAATTTTTAACTAAATCATTTTCTTACCCTTTTTCCAGTGAAGTAAGAGCGTGAAATACTTCACCAGTGAAACAGTTTTAAAAAGTTTCAAAAGTTTTCGAGGAATTCCTGCAGCCAATCGTATTCTTATTTTTTTCACTGGACCCTTGAGCTAATTCTCAGAAAGATTTCTTTGTTTCCTTTTTCTGGAGAAAATAGAGCATTTTTTATAAGAAAAAAAAATATTGAACTGGAAAAAAGTCGTGCGTTAGTTGAATCATAATCAGTCTTTTGTCGAACGCATTTTTAAATTGAAATATAAAATTAATATTAATTGATACAATATTGTGTAGCAGTTTATTTATTAAATAATTGTATTTCAAATAGGGCAAAATTTAAAGACAATAGTAGGTCATTTTTTTCAAAACCTTCTTGTCACGATACCAAACTTCGCTTGAAAAAAAAAATAAAAAAGATTTTATAAAAAGACCTCTATTTTTTATTCTTTCTAATAATTTCTTTACAGTATGCACTCAAATAAAAAAAACACCCTATAAGTTCTGCAGGGGATCAACTTTTTATTATTCGAGATTCATTTTTTTTCTTTAAATACAATTTTTTTTCCGAAAACGTCCTCTCTCATAATTCACCCTGACTGCAATTACTGTTAATTCTTTAATTTCCCTCCCTAACTCTTCTTCCGCTTCCCTGATTGACCCTACTCTCCCTTCCCTCTATTTGCTCTCACATTCTATAATACCCCCACCAAAATAAATTCGCCTACACTTTCTCCCATAAATTTCCCTCACTAACCCTACTTTTGCTTTCCTCAATTCTCCTTATTCTCCTTCTTTTATTCCTCTTCCACTGATCTTAATAATTTCCCCTCATTTCCCATCCCTGAAAAAATTACGACTAACTTTTACTCGACCGAAACTACAAAGATTTCTACCAAGGATACGAACCCTAAAAAGGAGAAAAATAAAAAGGATTCTTTATTTTCTTAACAATTGGTACAGTTTCCGCTGAAGTGAAAAAAACAAATAACCTACAAGTTTTGTAGGGGCTCAACCATTTTTATGCTGAGGAACATTTTTTTTCCTCAAGTACAATTTTTTCCCCCAAAAACTTCCCCGCTCACAATTTCCCATTACTTTCTATTCTTTGTTTCCCCTAACATCCATTTCTTCCCCTTTTCTTATTAACCCTATTGTCCCCTACCCAATTTTCTCCCACATCCTATACTACCCCTCCCACTAAGTACATCTAAACCTTCTCCACTGATGTTTCCTCACTTTCCTTACTTTTTCTCCCATGAATTTCCCTTATTCTCTCTTTTCTCATTCCTCTTGCATCCATCCTTATAACCATCCCTAACTCTTCCATAAATAAAAAATTACGACTACTGGTCACTTGATCGAAACTATAAAGGTTTCTATCAGGAATTCAAACCCCTGAAAAGGGGAAAGGTGAAAAATATTTTTTATTCGTTTCAATAATTTGGCCACAGTTTTTACTCAAACGAAGAAAGCATCCTATAAGTTTTGTAGTGACTCAAATATTTTTTGACTAATGAACAATTTTTTCTCCTAAATATAATTTTTTTTCGCGAAATATTTTCTTTTGAGAATTTCCCTTCATTCCCCTTCCCTTCCATTCTTTAATTTCCCTCCCTAACATTTTCACCCCTCCCCTCATTTATTCTATCTTCGCTCCCCCCTATTTTCTCGCAATTCCCATATCACACCTTCCACTAAGTTCAGCTACACTTCCTCCTCTGACTTTTGCTCACTTTTCCTACTTTTTCTTCCTGATTTTTAAAATAGGCTTACGATCTTTTTTAGAAAAAATAAATATGACGAAAGACATGGCCATTTTTTCTACTTGACGTTCCCCATGCTCGTTAATAACATGAAAATTTTTTTATTTTCCTACCTTTTTAGAGTAACATTAGCGAAAAATATTCCAATATAATATAATAAACAAACAAAAATAAGCATGAACAAATTTTTATTTGAAAATATGTTTTTTTTTACGATTTTTCGTAATTTTGAGTTTTTTTCTAATTTCTGTTGCAAGAAATTTAGATAAGAACAATATAATGATGAAAAAGTTTCTTCTTGAGATTATTTTCAATATTATAATCTAATTTCATAAAGAGATGCATTAATCAGCCATTTTTGACTGCAAAATTCGTGTTTTTTTCATCTAAATTTTTTTATTTAGGAACTTGATGATAATTTAAAAATAATTCATAATTTGTGGATTCATCTTATGACTTTTTTTAAACAAATTTAATCAAAAACCTCTTCATCCGGGAATTTGTCGTTAGAACATTTTTTTGTAATTTGGCCATTCTCTTAACAAATTTAATAACAAAATGCATAGATACGGCATTTAAAGAAAGAGATGTCCGTTTTTATCGATGACTTTTTTAAACGAATTTTTCGTTCGAAAAATGCCTTATCTATGCATTTGATTAAAAAAATTATAAAATTTATTTACTAGTTATGAATGTGGCTTAAATCGTCATAAAGTTCCCAACTGAGATGACTGGCATCGGAAAAATAAAAATTCCGTCGAAAAATGCCTGAATAATGCATTTCTTTTTTTAATTTGTTTCTAATGTGAACAAAAATAATTTCGAAAAGATATTTTTTCATTATTATATTATTTTCATCCAAATTCCATTCTATAGAACTTTAAAACTCCTAAAAACTCAGCCGATCTCAACAATTTTTATGATGAAAACCGGGAACGTCAAAGTAAACGAATGGCAACTTTTTCAGCCATACTTATTTATAAAAAAAAATTGAAAGCCTAATTTGAAAATCATACTTAAAAATTCTCTCAAATCACTTCTTCCAAGATTTAAAAATTCTATCGAAAGCCATTCATGGTACACAAAAATACGCACAATTCACAAAATTATCCTAATAATCTTAGAATTTTGTTGTAAAAAATCGCAATTTCAAATTTTGATCGCACAAAAACTAATAAGAAAGTAATAAATCCATTTTGCCGTCAAACAAAGGAAGATACGAAAAATGATAAATAAAATAAAAATTCAATTAAAAATAAAAATTTGTCATGAATTACTCTTAGGATAAGTTGTTTTTTTATTCGTATAAAAAACAACATAGAAAATAAGGAAATTAAATTTGTGTACAAACCACACAAACTACGAGAATAAATAATACAAAGTTTATCAAACGAAGAAACTTTTATACAAATTTGATACAAATATATTTTTGACAGAAAGCGTAGTTTTGGTTTTAGTCGTAAAAAAGTATCTTAAAAACGGAAAAAAATTTGTAGATGATAATACAAGGCATGAAAATAACTAATACACCAAATTTGTTAATGAAGAAAAGACCTACACATTTGATACAAATATTTTTTCATGCAGAAAGCGTCGATTTTGTTTTAATCACAAACAACAAGATTAAAACGAAAATAAACCATAAAGACAAGGAAATAAGAATAAGTATGTTTCGATTTCCATGCATATAATGAATTGTGATGATATACATTTATTCAAATAATTCATCTTTCAGCGTAGCTAAAAAGTAAATTTTATACATCATTTTGCAATATCTGAATAAGCAATCCCAGGGAGAGGTACATAAAAAGGTATTATATTTTGCCTAAAAGTGTTAAACATAATTTAGAAAAGTTTACATTTTGGACAAAATTGAGTGCGAAGCATAAGATAGGTGCTGAGAATGGGCATGCTGAAGCCGAAAGAGCTTTCACAAAAGAGAGTTCACGATGAGGAAATGACAATTATCGATCCGTTGACCTTTAATTTCAAAACTTCCGTGCACAAATGTGGGAGAAATTCGAAGACCGAGAGCGAAGTTCAAGAACCAACAGTTTCGCGCCCGAGGTGCGCTCAAACTTGCGAACGAAGCTCTTTTAACAAAAAAACATTCACAATCATAAAATTGCTATAAAGGTTTCCAGCAGATCTGCGAAACCTTAAAAAAGGGAAAAGTAGAGAGAAGAAAAATAGAGGAAAAAGAATTTTGCTTCTTTTTATTCACTAACGATGACGGTCTGAAAGTTGTATAATAAGTCTGATCGAACGTCGCGAACCCGAAGAAACGTATCGCATTTCAGTCGAGGAGAATTCAAAGAAAGTCTCGTTAGTCGGTCACTTTTCCTCGATCAATTCCGTTTCTTTTTTTTTGCTAGTAGAACGAGACAAGCAAGCAAGTTCCACGCGAAGTCTGGCAGCAAAGTAAGCTTTCTTTAATGAACTGAAATCGCATTTGTCTTGATCTTTCCTACGGATACACAGGGTGTATCTTCGAGTTTCGCGCAACATTCTGAATAGAAACGTTTCCAATAGAACCTCTTAGTGGAATACCTTTATAGTTGTTTCACTTTTTTCAATTGGTCCAAGCACGTAACGCATTTACTCGAACAAACAAGGAACCTGTTGCTCACCGAAAATACCCGAATAATAAATGATCAGGTCTCTGCAGACGCTTTCGCTATTTGGTTCTAATTGCTGCAAAACTAATGTTCTCTAACAATCCATTTATTTCGATTTTTAAAGGGTTCTTTTATGTTCCCAAATTTGGGTAAAATAATGTGAGACACTTCAATAGCCCTCCCTTCTATAGCCATTCCGAGAATCGATGCCGTGCCACAGGTAGGTGTAACATGAGCTGCGCGGGGTGCGCGAGGTCTGCGGTTGTCACTGAGGCGAGCATTGAGGCGTAAACGGACAAAAGGGGAGCGGACTATAATGAGTTAGGTCCCACCCACCGTCAGCTCCAAAATCGGTACAATAGAAGAGTTTCACTGTACTTCTTTGACAGCCTAAATATTTTTTACATTCTCATTATTTATGATTTGGAAAGTATGAGAATTTTTCGAAATTTGACAGCACAGTTTTTTAACGGATCTCCAGATTTCGAAATCAAGTCTTTCAAGAAATCAATTTCAAGAAATTTCAAGAAATCAATCTAAATCCGAATATCAAGTTTTTACGATGGCGTATGTCCATCTTTCTGTGTCCGTCCGGCTGTCCGCACGAATTCGTTAACTAGACCTTTTGAATGAAAATTTTTGAAATGATGGAGCATTTTCAAAATTTTTGGGACAATTGTTTTTAGAGTTAAAAATTTTATGTACGGCGATTCGTAGCACTGAAAGAGAAAAAAAAATGATTTATCCTAGTGCGTTTTTAAAACAAGAAAACTACCAGAGTTACACCATTTATAAGATTAAAAAAATTAATCGACAATCTAAACATCAAGCCAAACAACGACCGATATTTTAAAAAAAGTCAAGAGGAGAAAAGCATTGTTTTTTGAAAGCCTTACAAGATGATTACAACAACTTTCAGGATTTTCTTTGAAATAGAAAATTCAAATTTTTATTGTAGAAAAAATAATGAAAAATGAAAAATTTCATTCTTTTCAAACTATGCAATATACGAAAAAATATGAATAAACAAGAAATGTGATTAACAAAAAGTCTACTAATTTTTGTATAATCTCTTCTAGATAGGAAGCGTAGTTTTTCTTTTATTCTTAAAAAATAACATAAAAAAGTCCTAGGTTCCCTCGTATTTTTTCCTACAATAATAAAGATTTTGTCTTAAAAATTTTGGACGTGATAACGAACATGCTAACGAACGTCCCTTGTCTTTTTTTGTAGGTTAATTTAACAAATTTTAATTTTTCTAAATTTTGATAGTGTATGTGATACTTAAGAAATTGTATCGATTTTATCAGTGTTACAAAAAATTATTTTTCCAAATTTGATTTGGTTGTGTATTTTTAGGTTATGCGTGTTACAATTTTCTCCCCCATAATTATACTTGAGTGCTAGCGACAGCATTGGTACGACAGAGACCTACATTATCCGAACCACAGAGAGCTGAAAAATGATCCTAACCTCAAAATAGGGCACATATATACAATTTTTATTAATCCTCGTTTTCAATTTATTTATCAGAATTCATGTGACAAAATCGGATATTTGTAACATAACACAAGATAGGGAGAATGTCCAAAAAAAGGAATGTAGCTTTCACATTCTTTTTTGTACTTAAATGCTTAACATTTTTTACTACTTTAAGTATATTAAATCGCTTAGAATTTAACAATTTTCAATTTGTCAATTATACTTTGCTAAAATCAACCAATTTAAATTTAGTCAGTTTTGAATTAAATAGTTCTAGATTTAAATATTCTAAGTAGTTTGGTTTCACTTTTAAACACACAAAAGTTTATGATGCTTTTAGAGAATTTGCAATTAAACTATTTTAAATTAAAATTCTCGCAATTAAATTAAAGTATTAAAGTTATTCTATTTGAAAAATGTTCCAAAAAATTGATATTTCAAACTCCGTTAGAAAAGAAGAAAACAATTTTTCCATTAAGCAATTAAATAATTTTTTTAATTTTTAATGCGTTCCATTTTTTTAAGTCCGTATTTTCAGCGTAATCGCTAAATGTTTAGTATTTCCCTATCATAAGTTTAGTTTTTTGATTAAAATTGTGGTTGTTTAATTGCAAAAAGTATAATTGAAAATTTAACAATGCATAAAAATACATTTCTTTTTTCATGTCAAAATTATAATTTTTTGGAAAATTCCATTTTTCAGTCCTAATTTATTTGTTATTTTCGAAAATTCACCGTTCCAAAGCGAAACTATGATTCTCTTGAAATTTTATTTTTCCAGATCTGGATTTTTTTCTGGGTAATTGACCATTCAAAGTCAAAATTGTAATTATTCTGCAAAATGCCTAGAGCCAGATCTAAATAATGACTTTTTTAAAATTCTGTGACATGATTCAGAATTACGTATAACTGCTTCAGAAAATTTAGAGTTTTAATTCAAAATTAACATTTTTATCGAAAACTTACTTTTCCAGGTCAGAATGATACAACAATGTACTTCTCTTTCAAATCTAAGTAAAAGTCAGAATTATAATTTTCTGGTTCAAATCATAATCATAATTTCAAAAAAATTTCTTTTTCAAATAAGGATTATCATTCTTTTCGAAATTGTCCTCTTGCAAGTTATGCTATAATTTTTTTGAAAAATTCATTATCTCTGATCTGGATAAAATATTCTTCTGCCGATTCTCTAATCCAATGGAGAATTATACTTTTCAGGGTACGAATTAAACTTTATGATAATTCTTTTCCGAATTCGGGTATTAAAAATTCTGCTTTAAAATTTAAAATTATAGAAATCTCTTCAACATCCCGTTTCCTAAAAAATAATTAGTGCGTTTTCTTATCTTTTCTTAAAGAGAAAATAAAGCCTTTACATTGTTTGTTTCGTAATTAAACATACTTAAACTCATAAAATATCAAATCACTTTTGAAATTCAGTTTAATACAATCGAACGCAAAATCCCGAACACAGAATCAAATTCTCGTTTAACTTCTTCAAACTGTCCTAAAAGTTTTAAAAATTAACTTGAAATTTGAAACCCTAAAATCAGCCCCAAACACTATCGCTGATATTCTTACTTTATTAATATCAATCTTAATAATATTTATTAAAACTGCCAAACTTCATGAAAATTCTTTTATTGCTTCTTATCAGGTTTGCACGGAAGCTTCAAGAATTCCAAGTAGAATTCACTGACGTCGTTTAAAATCGGTTTTCCACGAAGAATCATTCCTTGCAATAACGGAGGTACTGTTGAGATATCTGTCAACCACACGAGGACAGAGTGTGCCTTACACCTGTCAGCGATGGCTTCACCCCGTCCACCTCTCCACACTGACATGACACGTATTACCTGTCCTCTAAGCTCTAGTTCCATTATAGCTTCCGAATCGATGTTCCGAAACATGGTTACTAAATTTATATTCATAATTTATCTTTCTCAAATAAAGCTGTACAAATTAATTTCCTGATTAGCTGAAAATATCTGGCCTCGGACTCAGTTGAGTAGTGACGACCAGAGTGACGACCAGAGACGACTAAAGAGGACTAAAGACGACCAGTGACTTATTCCTTATGAGTTTCGGCAATAGCAGGCATCACGACTTGGTCTGTCTTTTTTTCTCGCAACATAAAGAAGTGAGAGTGAGAAAGACACGAATGTTCGCGAGCGAAATATTGTTCTTATTTCTTCTTTTAATTATTTATTACTTAACGTCTCCAAATAAGTTAATAACATTATAATCTTTTCCCCTAATTGCATTAACCATAAATGAATATTAATTTAAATTTAAAAGGGGAACAATAATTTTAAATAGTTGGAATAGGGAAAAAATGCATTATAGTAGTATTATTTTTAATAAAAAAACTATTGAATTCCACCAAACGAGACGAACCTTTAAAAAAATAGTGGAATCTTTGACCAAAACTGATAGATTTTTAACCAAATAGTTAAAATCTCAACAAAAGAGATGAATATTAAACAGTATGATATAACCCTCTACAAAAAAGTTTTGATTTTTCACTACTAAACAGTGGCATTTTTTACCACCAAAAAAGATCAAATTTCAATCGAAAGATGAATTTTTAGAAATATAGTTGAAATTTTAACCAGAAAAGATTTCAATATTCAATCAAAACCACGGGAGTTCAACCAGAAAGAATACTAAGTGTACAATAACAAAAAACTTTATTTTTGAATAAGGAAGATAACTTTTTGACCAGAAAAATTAATGCTTATTTCAAAAGGCCTAACTTTCTATTCATAGCAGTTTAATGCTTGACAAAAAGATAATTTTTTTTAAAATAGTCGAATTTTTAACTCGCAAAGATGAATTTACGACAAAATATTTGATTTCTGAATAGGAAAGATATTTTTACAAAAAAAAATTTTTTTTGACGTAAAAAGTAATATTTTTTACAAAATAGTTTTTGAACTCGCAAAGATCAGTTTTCCACGAAATGTTCGGGATTGACTTTCAAATCTAAAAAAACTACTCTTTTTTTAGAAACAGTTAAAATTTAAACAAAAACATTAATGTCTAAATAAGAAAGATAAATTTTTAATCCAAAAGGACGATTTTTTTAACAAGTTTAGTTTCGATGAAAAGATTATTTTTGAAACAAACCAGTATAATTTTCAACTCACAAAACGATGAATTTTCAAAGTTAGATCAAATTTCAAGAATAAAGTTCATTTTTAAATAAGAAAGGTGACTCTCGGTCCAAGAAAGATGAATTTTCAATCCAAAATGACCAATTTTCTATTCAAAAGAGTTAAATTTTTTACCAAAAGGATTAATTTGAACAAAAAGCTTATTTTTGAATAAAAAATAGGACTCTTTGACCAAAAAAGGTGAATTTTCAATCCAAAGCGACGAAGTTTATATTCCCCACGAAAAAAATTATTGTAACAAAAAGTTTATTTTCAAATAAGAAATATATTACTTCTTAAAAACAAACAAAAATTATTTTGCAATCTAAAGCAACGAGTCTTCTATTAAAAACAGTTTACTTTCTAATAAAAAAGATTAATTTTAACAAAAAGTTCATTCTTAAGTAAAAAATATGAATTTTTAATCAAAAAGGTCAAGAAAATGCACTATTATAATTATTTAACATGAGCTATTCACCCGAAAGTTTTAATCAATTTTCCAAGTTCTAACGACTTTCTGCGAAGTACAGGAGAATGCTCCAAGACTATCAAGACCAATCAAGACTTCTATGGACATACACGTCGGCAATTTCGTCATTATTATTTTTATAATAATACATAAAGGCCGTTCAGTCATTTATACATTGAAATTCATTTTTAGTTACCCTAATTACTTTTTTCCTTAAATTTTCACAATTTAGGTAGTTTGAATTTTCCCGCAAAAAATGACGTCAAAGAGATATAGCCAGTCTAAGCGTTTGGCGAAAAATACCGCGAGCAAGACCAATATTTAAACTTTAGTAGGAAAAAAATTTCAATTATCCAATAAAATCTTTTTTCTTCTTGGAATATAATATTGAGCTACTTCAAATTTTGATTTTCGATTAATTTATTTAATCTCGTATATGATATAACTCTGATAGTTTTCTTTTTATCAACAAAAATTATTGAGACAAATTTTTTGGCCTTCTGAGCTCTATAAACAGCGAATTTAATTGGTTCATTTTTTTAGAGGCATCGTATTTACGGACGGATGGACAGACAGACAGGCGCGATCGTAACAAATTGATTTTCAAATTCAGGGGGTCTCTAAAGTAAATATCCGTTTCAAAACTGTGATATAAAATTTCGCACAATTCTAATATCTTCTTAGTCATAAATGATACGAATGTAGAACTACAATCTTTTTTTAGGACATTTTTCCCTACCTCGCGTTGTTATGTTAAAAATAGATGTTTTGTTTTTATATTATTTTTAATGGAAAAATCAAAATATCCTACACGTCTTCTTCTAGATTTTTACGTATCTAGTGTCTTTTGGCGTAATATTGGAATTTTTTAACATCAATTTCGATAAATATATTAGAAACGAGGAAAAACTCTCCAAAAACTTTTCACCTAATTTTGAGTTGTATATTGGCTCCAGATTTTAATTTTCGATTTTCTGCATACTAATTTCGATAAATAAAAGCGAAATGACGCGTCATTTTGAAAAATAGTGCAGATAAATTATATAGTATTTTTCAAAATATATTATTTCGCCTTAGAACCTTTTTTTTTTTTAGCGTCGTTTGGTTCGAAATTTCAATTTTGTTGTTTCAAGTTTTGGACAACTCTAATACTTTCTTAATCATAAATGATAAGAATGTAATAAATTATAAAAATTTCGTATCTCTTTTTTTGTCGACAAGTTTTGTCTATAATTCGTTTTCGTACCTTTGGTCGTTTTCCACAAATTTTTCAATTTTAACTTAAATTTCATTTTGATGATTAAAACCAAAACTACGCATCCTGTCAAGAAGGGATTATCTTCCAATTTAGAAATATTTTTTGGGGTCACTTTTTTCATTTATTTTTATTCGTTTATGGCATTGTTTGAGTATGAAATGAAATTTTTGACTACTGATTTTAAATACAGATTTCTATCTAAAGATTTTTAATGCCACTTTTTGATAGAAAACGTAGTTTTTGTTTTATGTATAAAAAGATCAAAAATAAGCATAGTAAACTTCTGAACAAACGCCACAAGAAATAAAAAAGGGCAGACATAAGTTGCTCTAGCAAAAAAGAGCTACCAATTTTTCTTGAATAATTTTTTTATTCGATCCATAGTATTTCTTAAAATCGTAAGAAATAACACTAGAAATGTAAAATAATTTTTTTTAAACAACACAAGGTACGAAAAAATAATAATAGACGAAATTTAGAGATTAGAAATTAAAACATTTTTTTTTTTGGGAAAACTTCATAAGCTACAATAACATTTCATTTACCAATGTGTTTCGCGTAAATCATATCCAAAGTAATTTGATAAAAAAAACAACATAAGTTGCAATAAAATATTTGATAACCATTTCTTTGATAGAAATGATATCAAATTGTGTATTTTCTCATAGTAAGCTGAGTATAAAAATGTATCTAAGATCATAGGCAAGTATTAAACTGATTATAAAAAATAAAACTTTTACATTTTTAGATAATCCTCATTAAATAATTATGAATTTAAATAATTTTTTTACTGGCGCTTAAGTTTTTCTTCTAAAATTGATTGCAATAAGCAATTTGTATCTTGTGAATTTTATTAAGATGGGCGTATACTGTAAATGGAAATATGTCTTCAGAAATTTAGTCTATCTACGAGCTTGATATCGCCATTTTCATAGTTCTCTTACTTCCGCCTTGCAGCGGAAGTCGACACAAAAGCACACAAATACCAATGCCAAGAGAACGCAAAAAGACCTAGAAAAGCTCGGTAGCCGATGGGAAGATACATTTTTAACTCCCTTTTTTGCTCTCAATTCCAGACACACAATACTGAAAACCTTTAAAGTTCCACTGCAAGCTAAGTTTTGCTTCTATTTTTTCCCTCAAAGTTCAACCATTTTTCTTATATGAAATTCCCGCTAGACATTTATTTGACAGCTCAATAAGGGGCCATTTATAAATTACAAAATGCATATATATTTCTTTACATTCTAAGATAAGGTTTTGGAGTGACAGATAAAAAAATTCGATTTAAATGAAAAAAAGGTTATGAATGCGGAGTTCAGAGAAATAAATCAATACTGATAAGTGTTATATCATACATTTTTTTATAACATGAAGTCCTGAATTACAATTACTAATTAAGTATTGTATAAACATTATAAAATATATAATATTACCTAGAAAATAATCAAATCATATTTATAATATTTAAACTAATATTTTTTGCTTAAAACTAAATTTTTTATTACATTTTTATTAACAATTTGAAACATTTAAAATGCTAAATTAAAGAAAACATCTTTATTTTTCTGAAGACAGAATTAATAATTGTTTTTGCATAAAAATCACATTATTTTTTCATGTGTTACTCCAAAATTCTAATTTAGGATTAAGACATTACTGTGTTTGCTTTTTCCAATCATTATTTGTCATAAATATTGAATCTGAATAAGTATTCAGATTCAATATAAGTAAAAGTAATATAAGTATATAATTCAAAGTTAGTTCGCCAAAAGTGACCAATCGGGTTGTCGGCACGACGCAAGCGCAGTTTAAAAAGTTCCGAAAATTGGGAACAATGTATCGACGGGAGCAAATTATATGGTTGCATCTCGGAGAAGGTAATGAAATTGTGCTATCTCGTAGACACTAACTTAAAACGTACTACAGAATTAAGGGTGCTGATGTCCACAATAGAATTTATATGGGATTCTGAAGCTTCAAAACATTTCCACGCGAGTTCGCACTTTTTCACACTGTCTCTACGAGTTAGATTTTTTTCACCTTACCTAATTAATCCAAATAAAATATTGAATTGAATACGGAACGGATTAAATTTACAAGATTGCTACTCGAAATACACTAGATCTACCCCAATATATTTCAAGCTATAAGGTGCTAATAAGTAGCGTATTTTTCAAAAGAATTGATTTCTAAGCACGAAAAGATTATTTGCAAGAAAAGATTAACGTGTTATATCAAAATACAAATGCCCAACAAAATAAATATAGTGGAATTTTCAAACAGAATTGAGAAATTTTGAAATATTTTAAAAAATTTGTAAATATTTTAAATAGGTTCTAAGAATTTCTTGGGGTTTTTATGCACTATAAAATAACTGAATCTAAACTGAATCTAAACTAAAACTAAAACTAAACTAAAACTAAACTAAAACTAAACTAAAACTAAACTAAAACTAAACTAAAACTAAACTAAAACTAAACTAAAGCTAAACTAAAACTAAACTAAAACTAAACTAAAACTAAACTAAAACTAAACTAAAACTAAACTAAAACTAAACTGAAACTAAACTGAAACTAAACCAAAACTAAACCAAAACTAAACTAAAACTAAACTAAAACTAAACTAAAACTAAACTAAAACTAAACTAAAACTAAACTAAAACTAAACTAAAACTAAACTAAAACTAAACTAAAACTAAACTAAAACTAAACTAAAACTAAACTAAAACTAAACTAAAACTAAACTAAAACTAAACTAAAACTAAACTAAAACTAAACTAAAACTAAACTAAAACTAAACTAAAACTAAAACTAAACTAAAACTAAACTAAAACTAAACTAAATTCTAAATTCGTAGGTTACATGTTATGAATGTTAAACTCAATATCAAACTTTATATTCGTATAACTTTTCTTAAATCTAAATCTTACGTTATCATTGAATTTTCGTTAGGTTTTCCTCTGGTTTCATCTTCACTATAAATTCCTTGTCTAAATGCTCTTTTTTGATTTCTTCTTCTAAATTTTCTGTCTAGATCTTTGTGTATACGTCTAAGTTATTTTATCCTAACTCAACTTTAAGTATTCTCCTTCTCTTTATCTATGGAAAATAAAATTAAATGTTAGTTAAATATGTCGCGTACCCTATTTTAATTATCCTTAGGCAATTGTTGAATTCAACAATTGCTGCCTAAGGTACTTATGCGCGTCTATGGGAAGTGGTTTTCTCGTTACGTCCGCTATGTTTCCTTTAGTTGCTATCCACTTTACTCTAACAGTTCCTTTTTCTACGCATGTCTTTATGTAATCTCCATGAGTTTAAGCCATATGCATCTTTCTCCAAGACTTCTCTCTGAATTAAAATTTTTTTATTATATTGTCTAAATCATCATCGAAGGTTATAATTCTATAACTACCATCTTTTTATGTACAATTACTCATTGCAAGATATTCCGACTGGCAAGTGGATAATGTGACGTATGCCTGTTTGTGTCTGCTTCAAGCCACTTGATCTCCATACAATCTTATCACGTATACATCCGTCGAAACAGAACCTTCTAAATCTTTAAAACTTGCATCTATCATTGTATCTAAGACGTTTGATTCTTCCTTGTATGTGATACTTATCTCTTAAGTTCCTTTAATGTACCTACAGATTAATTTGACATCTTTTCAATCACCTTTAGTTGTTTTTAGTTGTCTCCTAGCTAAATATTTTACTGCATAAGGAATATCTGGCCTTGTGGTCCCTTATAAATAAAGTAAGCTTCCCATTGCCTCTCTATATGGTACATTGATCACTTTTTAAATGTCTTTTCCAATTTTTTACACTTTTCTTTTTCTATTTTATCTTTGCTTTTTCTTTTTTCCTCTTTACACTCTTACCCTTCTCGTATTTTCATCTATATTTCTTCTTCTGAAATCCATTTAAATATGCAGTTTTCACATCCATCTGCCTTGCTTCTAAGTCCTACTTATTCATGATTGCTAATAGTAATCTAACTACTGGCAGTCTTGTTACTTGACCATAAGTTTCTTTTGGCTCATATTCTTTTCTGTCTTTGAATCCTCTAATTACCAGTCTATCTTTGAATTTTTCTTCGCCTTCTTTATCTCTCATTACTCTATTCTAATTAATTGTATCTTTGTTCATATTTTAAATTAATGCATGCTTTAGATCTTCCTCTTCTAATATGTTCTTTAATGAATTCTCCTTTATATAATCTCTAAACTGGACTTTATCTTCTTCCAGTTTCTTTTTAGCGAAATAAGCAAAACTTGTATCACTTACTTTTGATTGATCTTTGACTTGTAATTTTCTAGAACAAACACCTTCTTTTTCTGAATTTACTTTTCTTATTGGTAATATTCGTTTTTTCCTTTCTAGTTTTCTTTATTCATCTAATGTTAATTTTGTTTTACGCGGTCTACCTTTTTTGATCTCTATTTCTTAATTTTTCGATTCTACATAAGTCGCACTTTTAAAATTTTTCGTCAAATTTGATTCATCTATTTCTTCCTCTAATTCATTATTCGGTGTGTCCTTTTTGAAACCATCTTTGCACATTTTCGTTGCATTAAATCTTACATGTCTAGTTTCTCAAAGTTTTCCTGTGTTAGAATGCCACAGAATGTTTTTGTTTCTGGTTTTGGAACTCTAGCAAAAGCTATGGAACCAAATCTCTTAATTTGTTCTAAATGATAATTTGGTCCTGGGGGAAACATCTGAATCGGTGTTTCAAAATCTATTGATTTATGAGATGTACGATTACAAATGTATATCGCTCCCTCTGTTGCTAATTTCCACATACTTTTAGGCAAGCCTGAATTAAACATAAAAGCTCTGATTTTTTTTTTTGCAATGTCCTGTTAAATCTATCTGCTACACTGTTTAATTCCGATGAATATGGAGGTGAAAATTCTGCCTCTCTGCCTTCTTTCTCTATGATTTCCGAAAAATGTTCACCTATAAACTATTTTTCTTAATCGGATCTAATTTACCATATTTTTTTCGTCTTTTCCTAGCAAGTTTCTTGCGGAGCGTAAAAATCTCTCCAAATATGTGCCTGCTTCGTCCTTGGTTTTCATGGAGTATGCTATAGCTAATCTATAGTAATTATCTATAAAAACGATTATGAATGGTTTTTGCCCTGGGTGCCATGTGGCTTTTATTGGTTTTATTGGTTTCAGTTGATTCTATTTCATAAAACTTTTCCAACTCTAAAATCTTTCTCTTAAAGACTGATTCTTGTAAATCTGATTGTTTCTTTGTTTTAATCGGTCTTATTTCTGAGTTTTCTCTTCCTTCTTCACAACCTCTTCACTCGCTCCCAATCGCTGACACATGTTCTATTGAATTTGGGTTTTGTTTTGTTTCATCAGAAATTTTACAGTTGTAATCTTCGTATTCTAAATTTTGCGATTCATCTGATATTTTTCTAACTATTCATGTAACTATCCAGTTCAGTTTTTCATAGTTGCCTTCTAACATTATTTTGTGACTCTTTATCAAAATTTTTTAACTTCTTATTATCTAAATATATACTTAAACCGGTATCTACAAAACGTCAAAGCGATACTAAATCTTCTGGTATGTCGCTAGCTGCGAGCACATTGGTTAATTTTATCATTTCTTTTTCTGACGCGCTTGAATGCATAAAAAGGTCACCTATTCCGTCTATTTTAATGTCTGCTAACTTATTTTTGTTTGCGCTTTTTATCACTTTACCAGAACAAATTTGAAAATTGATTTAGATTATGTCCTTAATTATAAAGTGATCGCTTGCTCCCGAATCTGACATGAATGGGATCTGATTGTTTTCTTTTGTCCTTTTTACTTTTTCTGCATTATTTATTTGTATCCTATTGCTTGCAAAATTACCTCTTGTATTGTTCTTTGAAGATTTTTTATTGTTTTCGTTGTTCTTCTCTGTTTTTGTTTTGTTTACTCCCTCCTGCTTCTTGTAATTTTTTCCTCTACCTCCAAAATTCCTTCTATATCCTCTTCTAAGACCTCCTCCAGGTTTTCCTCTAGGTCCTTCTCTTAAACCATCTCTAAAATTATCACTAAATTTTTGTACTTCTCCTCTAAATTTTTTAACTTTAATGATATACCTTGTGTCTCTGCTATGGCTTTGTGGCCTTGTTTATTGCATCCATAGCATCTATCATTTGATTCCGTCTGCCCTTTATTCATTTTGTGTGCCATGTTTGCTCTTATGTCTTCCTCTTTTCTGTATCAGCTCGTTTTTCGGCTTCTAACTGTGATAAAAATGATTTTATTTCACCTAAATTTATTTCTTTAGAATCAGTTGGTCGTCTAATTAAGACTGCTAATCGAAGTTCAGGTACGGTCCCAGATACTGCCTGATGAAAGACTGATCTTTTCTCTTGTTCGGTTAAGAGCACGGATCCCTCGCAATTTTCATAGACTGTAATTATTTAATCAAATTGTTCATTACGATAGAAAATTTTTTCTTTTGGTTTTAATTTTAATTGGTGTAGCCGTGTCCTTGCCGATTAATGTGTAACATTTGTCTTTACTCTTTTATATTCTTTTGATTTTTGCAAAATTACTTGATGTTCTTTTATGTTTATTATTCTTTTATGATAGCCTTTATCAAAGTGATTTGTAATAATATCTCTGACAATACCTTTCCTTCTTATTACTACTTATTACTACTACTACTTATTACTACTTATTACTACGTCATATTTGAATATGGTGTGTGTCCCTACCTCCCCACTTTGTTTAAACACTTTCACTTTGGATTCTAGTGATTCTCTTCGGGTCTCATTTATCGGTGTGCTTGATTACATTATGTCACCTCGCCTATAAGGTATGAAGGTGCTGGATTATAGTGAGTCACCTCACATCTCACTCATTGAGATGTTAGTTTAAGGTGAGTTTCCTCGCCTCTCACACATCTGGATGGTACAGTTAACTCACAATAGATTCAGCACCTGAAAGCGCTATGTTATTTAAAGAGTTTTGAGTCTTAGAAAGATCAAGGTCGTTGTATTCTTTAAATGATTCTTCTTCCGTATCTGACTCAATTCCTACATCTGGATGAATGAGATTAGTAACTTCTGGAACTGAAAGTAAGTTTTTTACTGCTTTCGAAAAGGCCAGGTATTTCTTAATGCGCACTCGAGATGAAGAACTTATTGTAGGTGCAATATGGTGTGTAGCCTTTATTGAGCTATTAAATAAGTTTTCAAGATTATGCGATCGATTATTCTTTCTGGCACGATATTTTCTCAACTCCCTGTAATCTTTGTTTTTAATCTCAGAAGCGTCTTCTCCGAGCATTCCTATAAGTAAAAAACTATTTTTAATTATTCTTCCACCATGAATCAATATATTGTGCACGGTTGAAGGCATGGGATACCAATCATAGTGCAATAGATATAATTTTGCAGTGAAAGTGTAAATTTGTTCAAATTCAGTTGCATTGATAGGAAGTTAACATGACAAGGAAATCAAAATCGTTTGAAAATTCTGAACCAACTCTTCATTAAAGCCAATAGATATAGGAGAAAGTTTAGGGTTACAAAATAACCTTCAAACTGTATTTCCGTCATTGGTGTTGCCAATGCCTCCTGATTCTGGCTTTTTGACACTTAATCCAAAATTTGCCCACATAACTTTATGGATGTAGCTTTTGCGTTCAGCCATTCTCTTTTTATTTGTATCGTCTGTCACTTTTTACTTTTTAATTTCTAATCTATACGAAATATTTAAAAAGCAATCTAGAGGTCGAATTCAGGCATGAAGCTTGAACTGCCATAAAACACCCAAGAGCATATTAGAGTCATGTTCGAATCCATACACGGTATTGCATTCATTGCATGAAGGATCACTTCTTGTTGCATCTGAAATATCATTTTGGCAGTATGATTGAAAAGAGATTGAAGAGGTACCTGATCTATATATTCCTAATTTTTTTAGTTGCTTCTAAATCGTTCGTTAGTTCTTCGAGAACTTTTTCAGGTACTTGTCTTTCGATTCATTTGCTAAATAAGAAGAAGCCATTAATAATTTTTTAGTATCGTTGTTGTGTGCAACACTAATTGCAGCAACTTCCCGAAGCTTTGACCACAAAGACATTTAGCATTATGCCTGAAATAATAACGTGAAATCGATCCTCTTAGATTCTTTCTTGACTCGCTCCCCACATGCGAAATTTAAACGTTTGAGTTTTGAGTAATGTAACCGACGACCAAGTCAATAATTTCTTTCTGCAAATTTAAGTCAATGAACTCTTGGTTTCAAATTTTAGAAACTTTTTTACGAGACTTAAATACAATTATAAATATAATAAGAAAATACCATTAGATTACAAACAGCGTATCGTGCATCTAAAGATCTCTGAAGATAATTTGTAATCAGATAATCGTGTCCATTCATAACTGTCCATGATGTGATAAAAACCAGGCTTTGCCATATATGTCGGGAAGACTGCTCTCATCAGATCACTTGAATGCATTACAAAAATTCTTCCGTGACTGATGAAATATACCAAGACCGCCCCGTGCAAAAGTAATCAAATAAAAATCCAAATCTAACCAAAAATGCCTTCGACATGTTGGGCAGTAACCATCTTAAGCCTGTGACAACATTTAATTATACTCTTAATGTGAGTGTCACGTGATTTAGAAGGGAAAAAAATTATCTATGGGAATGGAATGCATTCAAAATAAAGATGAAAACCTAAAATGGAGTCTTTTTAAAACTTTACGTACATCACTTTGTGAGAGCACAAATTATTTTAAGAAATGTTTTATAACAAATCTTCTTGTGGTCTATTTTATAATATCTAGTAAAATATCTCCATGTATTCTAGCATATCAAAACATTTTTCAACAACTGATATATTATTTAGAAATGAATTAAAAATCAAGGACAAACTCGAGAACTATATCATTTATGAAATAAGAAACGTAGTATACATCAAACATTGTATGCTTTAATAAAGCGTTACCCTAATTATTTTCACACTGTTAATTAAATTCTTTATCAAAAGGCTGATAAGATTCTCTTCAGTTAGAAAAAATGAGATTCCGTTCTGCTTTGGTCCTATCATTAACGGTCATTCTCAATTCTATTGGTAAATATAATTATAAAATACTAATATATGTATTTTTGAACAACATTTTATGAGGTTTCTGCAAATCAGACTTTTTAGGCTCAAATAAGACAAATTTGATCAAATTCTTTAAGGTCTCTTGAAACGAACCCATCGAATCTCTAAGATTAAGGGATTATAATTTTTAAATTCTATGAAATATGTTTAAATATCTCAAAACGCTGCGATAGCTTTCAAAACTACTAAAATGTCTTGACTTTTCACAAATGTCTTGTAATCTGTAAAGAACTTAAAGATCTTTATTTAGGTCTAAAAAAAATTGTGAAAAAATATATTAAAAAACTACTACAAAAATAAATTTACAACATTTTTGAATATTTACAAAAATTATCGGTATAGATTCACATCCTTGTTGAGACGCGATTAAAAAGATCCCTTTATTTTCCTCGACGAAGCCTGTTTAAAGTGACAGAAATTTCTTTCCTCGAACTGATTCATGAAATATAAATATCTCACAAGGTCAAACTTAAAGAATATGCAAATACCAGAATAATTGTTAGTATTAGAAAACCAAAATTGAACTGACTCTCTATGATTGTATTTACTTAGTTGATTTTCTAAGCTAGATGGACAACACATGCCTTTTTTAACGAATTTAAAAATTAAGGTTCGATTTCAAACTACATATAATAATTCAACTTAGATTAATCGTGTGGCTTACACTGAAATACAGGCATATTTTCGGGAATTCGCAATTTCATCAGTCTCCAATACCTCAGAATAATAAATCCTCTGTTTCTTGTCGCAGATTCAAGTTCACTATTTGAGTGCTTACCTAATGGGGCACCTATTCATTGGGTGCCTCGTACCGGATTTCATAATTCTCCTATAAGGTCCAGATCTAGGTCTCCGTCTGCTAAGGAGCCTGCATCAGGGTCTTCTTCTGCCGAGCTTGATCTTGCCGAATCTCATCATGCGAAGCTTCCACCTAGCAAGTACGATACTGCACGGCTTCCTCCTTTCAAGTTTGTTCAAGGCGGATCGCTTCCTCCCATGTTTCCAATTTCCGGGTTTCATCATGCTAGACCAGTTTCTTCAACTAGGCCTTCTTCTTCAAGGTCTTCTTCTTTAGCCAGGAGAATGGATCCGCCCACTAGGCTTCCTTCATCTAACGGTTATGGAAATAGTCTTGATGAACTTAAATTTCTTCGACTTACTTCCAAAAAGAATCCACGACGGATATTCGAATTTAAGAAATATACTTTTCCTGCCGATAAAAAACTTAAATTGAGAACAGTCCGTGATAGCTTTGAAACTATGACAACCCGAGAACAAATTGTTATATCAACCTTCGATGGTGAAGTCTTTGCAATATTGAAGAGCACTGATGTTCTTGCTGGAATATATACGCTGAATAGAAAAAGGGCAAAAATCAACATGAAAAGCGGTGAAGTTACCATGTTGACCAAAAAGGAAGCCGATGAAACTCCATTAGGTTCGAAACGCCCAATAAGGAAATATTTTCTAGTAAAGCGGGTTAAGGAATTGTAGACCGCAATCCTTAACACTATCAATTTCTATCAAAATTTAAAACCTAAATATGAAAGTTCTTGTAGTGCAGAGTCACATTTAAATGTTCAGAGTAATTTGTATTTGTAAATAATAAAAAAGTCATTAATTATATTTCTCATAAATCAAATCTTTCGATAATGATCTAGTTATTATTTTTCAAGAGGAAACAAAACAAAATTCTTTCGTGTGCCCTTACGCAGATTTATAAACCTAAAACTTCTTTATAACCGAGTTATCCCAGATCAGGACCTGAATCTTAACATCAAAAGTAGGAAAAGTGCATTGCTTCATCTAAGTGCCTCAATTCAGAAAGCAAATGTGAAGAAAGCAGAGACTGAAAAATTCTGTCAACAGCTTTTCAATAGAAAATGCACGTAAACTTTGACTGAAATGTAGAAAATCAGCTTTTATTAAAGAAACCGACTATCTCTTTCCTCCGATTATTAGGAACTAAATCAGATGCAAAGCGTTTCATAAGGGTATACTATAAAATGTGCTATCCGGATCTCCCCCCTATGCGAGAACGGCGTATTCTCTACAGTCGTGGAGTTTTTGAGTTTTCAACTTCGAAAACTGCATTTTAAGAAAAACACATCCAAATTTAGCGAGAAACATAAACGCAAGTGTTATACTTTTTTTCGAACAATAAACATACCTACCCTGGGCTGCTTTCAAGATATCAGTATTGTCCTAATAAATTCAGTAGAGCCTCTAGTATTGTCTTCTACTTAAAACCGAAAAAATTTCTAATTTGACTCAGGAAAATGTCGAATATTTCCTAAAGTAGAGCAGGTCATGTTGACCCTTTTCTCGTAAACGCCTACATATTCTTCACAATTTTTATCTATCACGTACTCAAGTTCTGACATAGTGATACTTGGCTTCGAGCAACAAATTACGTTTGTTATTGAATTTTCAGTACCAGCCGAAAACAGCTTCAAAGCCAAGATGATAGAAAACGAAGAGAGGTATAAAGATCTCACAAAACATTTGTGAAGTTTTTACCTTAAATATTCTGTGAAGCTGATGATCATAATAATCAGTACTTTTTTATGTGCTAAGCCTTCACTAATATGTAGCCTAAACAGTATTCTTGCATGTAATCTCTGCTGGAAAAGGGATTCTTTCACCTTCAGGTTTCGTGCTAAATGTTAGAGAAACAAGATTTTATGAAAGCTTAAAAGGTGATACAAATTATTTTCAAGTATCTATCAGGCCGTGGCTACAGTTACGAAAATTTCGGGGCGAACAGCCTGAACATCCTTCTCACCGTTAAAAATAGAAAAATTTGAAAAGACAGGCCTCTAAGTATTAATCATTCTAAATGATTATAAGAAGGAAATGACCGTAAGTGTGAGAAATCAAACAATTTAATACTTTAATATGTGGTGAGCAGTATGTAAAACCTCAGGTCCATATAGGTGAAGAAAATAAAAGTACGTTAATAATTTAATATTATAATTATTATATCATTTAGCCATTTTCCTTTCAGGGTCTAGAATCAAAGGTTGAAATTTGAGTAATCTTGAAAAATGCTCTCGAACCGAGGTCATAAAAAAAATAATTTTTTAATTTGCAAAACTCTTTTCAGAATTCACTGCATTCAACAGAGAGTTCAAAAAGTGAAACCTAAAAATCAGTCATAAAGATGACTATTGTTAACTCTACAATACTTTGAATATAAGCAAATATTTAAAATTTATCATTAGGTATACAATTCTTGATTTTCACTTAATTTATTCATCTGACGGTGACAACAGATAACAATGACTATTATTTATTTCTGTTTTCTATAGAAAGATGCGATAAGAACTTGATTACCTTGAGAAAGCCTGAGTGAGTTAATAAAGCTTGGTACATATAGCAGTGGGGCTATTCAAAATTTTTCAGCAGCCGATCACGACAATCTTGTAGGAAAAATGAACATTGCTACCTACATTCTGATTTTTACCTTTGAAGTTCACTTGGATTTTGCTCGTAAGTATAATTAGATTACCATACGCCAGGATTGCCCGAAAAATATATTTTTAAATCTCGAGACTGTTATCATAAATGGTTCTAGAATTTCCCTAGGTTCTGATTTGGGTTTCAGGAAATAACATTTTTTATTTTTACATCCTTATAACGATAAAAAGGTATTAGATTTATGCTAAAACTTACTATCACGGAATCCGAAAAAAAAATTTCCGATGGTCGCTGTTGATATCGTATGTAAACGGGATAACTTTTGAAAGACTTATCCTATCAGATTGCATAGATATAAAGAACATATATTAAGAATACAATAAGCACTTAACCCAATTTTGAAAAATGAAAACACTTTTTCAAGAAACTTTTGCTTTAATCACGTGACTTTAATCTTCATTCAGATTGTATGTTATGATGTTCGAGTACAACTGTCTTTATTAATTATTAAGCTACAGTTTTTTATATTTTACAAGTTTTAATATTCCTAAGATACTAAATAACAAATTATATGTAACAATTTACAAAACTTATACAATACAAATATTGCAAAAACCATAAATTCTTAAGTTTTTTAACATTTTCCTAAATTCGGTCATATTTTCGGTTATAGAATCCAAACCTAATTTCTCGAAAGTGAAAGAACTCTAGGCAAAAACTTTCA
This sequence comes from Belonocnema kinseyi, assembly GCF_010883055.1. Lineage (NCBI taxonomy): Eukaryota > Metazoa > Arthropoda > Insecta > Hymenoptera > Cynipidae > Belonocnema > Belonocnema kinseyi. The sequence continues at coordinate 114,011,269 of NC_046659.1, read as the reverse complement.
CGGTCAAAAAAGAAAATTTGATTTCGTAAACTAACATTTTTAATTTAACGGTTCAGATTTTAACCACCACAAAAGATACTCAAAAATCAAAAAATTATCAAATATGATTTAATTAAGATTTGTTTAATTTACACTTGGTTTATTTTATTCATTTGCGTTCTTCAATAATTCAGGCAATGCTACCTAAATCAATAAATTCATTTTCAGCGTTTATTTTTGTACTAACACAAAAGTATTTTCATCTAACCTTGAATTCTTTGGTATTTGATTATTATCTAATGTTAATTAATTCAAGGAATTATTTTAGAATTTTGCAATTGTTTTAAATTGTATATTCACAAATCTTTTCAAAATCTGGCTCATGGATTCCAAATATCTCACAAGGATAAGATAAAGGCATATATAATTTATGAGATAAGAAGTACAGTATGTATCATTTATAATGTTAAAATAACTTAAATCGCTTTGGTATCGTCTAAAACATTATTAAATTTTATAAAATCCTTAAAAATGTTTGTGCATTCCAACTTCTTCCAGGCGAATCTATCAATAGTCACCACTCGTTTGCATTATAGCTTAGTTCTTCTTGGTTAAAGGATCCTTTTTTTAAATTTTACTATCCAATGCGGACTCTTTCTCTAGATAATATTCTCTACCTCCTTCATTTTCCGACTCTTTCATATCCTCGGTATTGTTTAAATTGTCCTGATTGTTGCATTGATTTGTTTCTATAGAACTATCTCTTTCAATGTTGCTGGTCAAGAAGACAAGGTGGTTTAAAGGGATATTTTCAAACAATGAAACTGATTGAAATTTACACTAAACACAATCTTCAGTAAACCTACTTATGAACTAACTTAATTCTAAAAAAGATTGAACGCAAATTTCAATCTAGCCCTGAGACTAATCTTATTTTATATGCAAACTTAAAAAGAGTTGCCCCAAATGATACATTTTCACTACATCAATATAGATTTCTACGATGAATACTGTATAAAGCTTTACTAGTGATGTTTATTATTAAAATCACCAAAGGTTAGTCAAAACCTACATGACATTTAAAGCACCAAAGCCGGGATGTGAAAACTAAGTCGTGACCATCTGAATCGCCTTGGCGTTCGAAGAAATTTCCTCTAGATTTTCTGTATTTAACAAAGTGAAGTTAGCTGGTGGTTAAAGTGAAAATACCTAATTGTATATGTAGACGGTCATGACTTTTTCTATACATCTCGGCTTTAGTTTAAATGTCGATGGCCATAAACTAACCTAACATTTGGAAGTTGCATTAGGAAGTTATAGTTTTATTCTAAGTGTCTATTCGGTATCCATTTGAAACAGTTTACTTTTTTGGAAATATTCTTTTAAACCACCTTCTCTTCTTTATCATGCCACCTTGAGAGAGTCGAAAGATATTTCGTATCGTACGTGGTAGATACATTATACCAAAAAATAGCAGCTCTTCAACAGATGCTGTAAAAAATATGTACATTAATTCTTATGATGGTGTTGGCACCCCCGTTTCTGTAACAGGTAAATTCTAAAAGAAGTGGTACTTCTACCTGGTTCAGACCTATGCTGTAGATACCAAACCGCGATTTTAGCACATCCATTTAAAAAACTAAACTAAATTTTGCTGTTTCGATTGCGGGATATTAACTGAATATAAAGTCTTCCAGAAAATACAAAACAAAAACTAATTTCAAAACAAATGTTAGTCAAAAAGTTTGGACCTCGGACCCTTCAACTGGTTTTTTGACGACATTTACTTCATTCTCCGCTTTGTTTTTACGTAGAATTAGTCCCGATTAGGGCCATTTTTCCGACAATAAAACCTTTTCTGATTATCCAATTTTTTTTCATAATGTTAGTCAAATATTTTGTATAACTCTCTCAAAATTTACTACCTTTCTCGTTTTTCGTATGATTCTGCACCGAACGTGTAAGAATTCATTTAATTTGTCATATCAACTGTTTTGGCGACGATGTTTGCTTCATTTTCTGCTTCGTTTTTTGTGGAATTAATCCCATGTCACGTCATTTTTTTTTTAAATCCAGCTTTTTCTGATTATCCAATTTGTTTTCAAAATATCAATCAATAATTTTGTAAAGTTTTCTGGAAATTGAATGCGTTTCTTGATTGTCGTATGATTCTTCATAGTACGCGTAAGAATTTATTAAAATTGTAATTTCAGTTGAGAAAATGAATGAAAACAAATAAGATTATTAGAAAAGGTTCAGTTATCAAAAGATAATAACGCTTCACGAAACCAATTCCAAGGGAAAAAGAGCAGATAATTAAATGAAGATCGACCCCAAACAGTTGAAGTGACAAAAGAAATGAATGCTTACACGTACTGTGCAGAGTCACAAGAAAATCGAAGAAAGGTAGTAAATTTTCCAAAAAATATAGAAAATTTTTGATTGATATTATGAAAACAGATTGAATAATCAGAAAAGGTTCGATTATCAGAAAAAATGGACGCCACATAGGACCAACTCCACGAAGAAACAAGACGGAAAATGAAGTAGTAAACATTGTCGCCAAAACAGTTAAAGTGAGAAAACAAATGAATTCTTACAAGAACTGTACAGAAACATACGAAAATCAAGAACGCAGTACATTTCCCTAGAAATATACCAAATATTTGATCGATATTATGAAAACAAAATGGATAATCAGAAGAGGTTCGATTATTATTAAAGGAAAATAAAACTACCCGCGACCATCTTTTTTCATGAAAAAATAAAGCGAAGAATGAAATAAAAGTCCACAATAAAACATTTGCTTGGCAAAACCACTGAATGCTCACATGTTCTAAATAGGTTGCTATCGTATAAGAGTACTTTATGTTAAGCCCTAGATACTGCAACCTATACGCTTGAGATTTTGATTTTTTCAATGTATATTCTACCAAATTAAATTTAATTATAAATTTGGAAATTTCTAATATTATATCATTGCCAACGTATTGTGTGGATCCCAATCAGGTACAAGCGGTTGCAGCACCAACATGCTTATCCTACGATATCCTTTCTAAAATAAGGTCCAAACTACCACGAAAATAGAATGACTGATTCCGAAATCAAAAACAATTTTCAGGAATATACATTCTGAATTATCTGTCATACTTCAGAGAAATATAAACTTCTATTTCTTGTTTAAGAGTTATGCTCGCAACCTGAATCCTTACCTGAAGGTGCCCCTTTTCCTGATGATCATCGTAACAGAACTTCTAATTCTCCTGAAGAGTCTCATCCTTCTGCGAAGCCTAAATCCAGGTCTTCGCCTGCCATACGTTATTCTCGAGCTGGGTCTTCCTCTTCAAGACCTCTGGTTGAAAGGTGCTTAGTTCCACCCACCAAACTTCCTTCTTCTAATAGACGTGGAAGCAGTCTTGATAAACTTCCATTTATTCGGCTTACTTCCAAAACAAATCCGGACCGGATATTCAAACTTCAGAAATACACTTTTCCGGTCGATAACAAAATCAAACTTAGAACAGGCGAGGTTAGCTTTGGGCCCATACCAACCCAAGAACAAATTGTTATGTCAACATCCGATGGTGACGCATTTACACTATTGGAGAGTACAGATTTTTTTGCTGGAATGTATAGATATCACGGAAAACATTATGTGCGGGTAAAAATAAACATTCTGAACAGCATGGTTACCTTTTTAACAAAAGAAGAAATCGCTGCAACTCCAGTGGGTCCTAGACGGCCGATCCATGCATATTTTCGAGTAAAGTTGTTGAAGGAATTGCAAAACAAAAGCCTTAACGTTATTCATTTAACAAAAAAATGTAGAACCTAACTATAATCTTGTTTGGTATTTAAAGTCGGATCCAAATGTTAAAAGTGACTTTTCATTGGAGAAAATAATAAAGAGGCAGACATGGTTTTTACAGCTTCAGCCTTTCGAGATTGTTTAACCAGTATTTTCTAAAAGCAAGCAAACGAAGAAGTTGATATATGTCTTAGATGAAAAATACTTCAAAATTAAACCATATCAATTTTATTGTTATCAGTCATTATAAAAAAAATACAAACGAATTAACATATATTGCAATTTTGAACATAGACCATTTTTTTGTGAGTCTTCTCTTTACCCCTCTTTAGACAAAAAATTGTCTTGAAAGAAGCTTGTGTTATTTTCCAACAATTATAATGAAAAATTCATATTTTTGAACACACAAAATTTTTCTTTTCTGCAGAGTCACATCTTCTCATCTCAAGAAGAATATATCATTACAAAAAATATTGCCGTTTAAAAAAATTTACTAATAAGTTTATGTCTATCCATTGCTAGGTACAAAATTACTGTTTTGGTATTTTTTAACTCACAGGATTCTTTTTTTGGCGAAAGATGGTTTTCAGGATAAAAAATAATTGATTACACCACAAAAAAAAACTTTATAAGAAAAATAAGTATATACTAAAAACGTTCTCATCGAAATTTTTAAAAAGAATAATGATAATGCTGTTGACTTGCAATCTATTTTGTTAGTTTATTATTCTACAGATGGGAAGGAAATGATAAAAAAATAAAAGTTTTGTATTTTTCAAACTGCGATGTACGTTTTCTAGTTTATAAAAATTGCCCTTGAAAAACAATTAGACGTGGAAATAAGAATCGTTTGAAACTTTTGATAAACCGAAATCTGGCTATGTTGAAGTTATTTTGTATTCAAGCTATGCAAAAAATTATTAGACAAAAGTTTCTCCTAAAAAAATAACATTCAAAATGAAAAAATTGTATTTTATGATACATGACACAAAGTATGAATAAAAATTAAGAGGCAATTTGTTTGCTGGAAAAGAATCTACAAATTTGTTATTATAAATTTTTTAGATAGGACAAGTACATTCTCGTTTAATAGTAAGATATAAAAATAAAAAATTTTTAAATAAACTTCTGGAAAAACGACACAAGAGTCGAAAAAATTGGGAGACAAAAATTATTCAACCGAAAAAGATATACAAAGTTATACACTGTGATTATGATAATATATAAAAAATTAATTAATTAAGTTTTTAGAAAACGGACACCAGCTATGATAACATTTTATTTGACAATGTTTTCCGCCAGAATTATATCTAGAAAATTGCTTAAAACCACGTTACGATAGAACGCAAATTTTTAGTTTGAATTGTAAAAAATAACATTAAACACACAAATTAAATTTATAAAAATAAGACGCAGTTGCAATAAAATGTTTCATTACAACTTCTTAAATAGGAAGATTACTTTTTTAATTATAAAAACAGGGCAATGCAAATTCTTTTCTTCAATGCAAAAGCATATTATTAATTGCAATAATATAAATTTATTAAAACTAAATACATTTGCCTGGGTAGCTGTGAAAAAATTAACTAAAGAACAACAATCTAATAATAAGGTAATAATTAAAAATAAAATGTGTACCTTATTTTGCAATATCTAAATAAGAAGTCCCAGAACAAGGTACAGAAATGCTTCAACAAATAGGAATTCACAACCAAAAAATGACGTCTGTCAATGCTTTGATATTAAATTTACAAAGCAGTTTTTACAAACGTAAACAACATGCAGTGAAGAGCCTTAGAAATGTATTCTAGAAGAAAAATTGAAAAACGCTTTGTGTTTGTTTTTGAGTCCTCTACGAGATGAATTGTTTTTTATTATAAAAAGGCCCTATTTTACCATTTTTACCATTTATTTTGTAAAATGTTGAACTTCTCTTCTCAATTTTTGCAATTAAAGTTAATACAATTTTTTATCGATTTCGATAGTCATACTATCAAGAATTGAATGCCTTTTACTTTGATATGAACATTTTTAAAAACGGCCAAACCCTTTTCAAAGTAATGTGCACGCCAGTTTGAAAAAAGTAGTTTTGAGAGAAAAGCGTTTAGAGCTATCGTCGCGTTTGTAAACATATATCTATTTTCTAACGGTTCTGATTTTATTTACTATCAAAGAATTTTTTAAACATTTTCTAATTGGTTTCAGTTGACATTGATTTTATTAATTTTATGAGATTATTCTTATTTTCCTTAAATTTATCTAAAATCCCTCAAATTGGGCTAATTTTTCTTTCAATTCACTTAAATTCTATTAGATTCGTTCTTCTAAGTTATAGATAAAAATGATTGTTTTTATAAATTTTTACATGCTTGTGAGAGAATGTATTAGATTTGTGTAAAAGTTGACTCTTCTGCTTTGAACAAATGTCCAGGTTTTTAATCTGTAATACCTAGTGGAATTTTTGAATGTGTATATCGACTGTGAAATATTTTACAACACCATTAAAATCTTAATGAATCAATAAAATTTTCTTGTATTCTATCCTACATAAGGGCAAAATTGTTTTGTCATCTTGACGCACACCTTTAGAAAGATATCGCGCTCTTTGTCAAGATTCCAGGAGCAAGAATTCTAAAGAATTTAAAGACATTTAATCATTTAAGGAAACTCAAGCAATTTGTTAGCATTTCCAAAAATCCGAGGCACTCTAAAAAATTTCACGAGATTTAAGAGAAACTATAGCACCTCTAATTATTACAAAGGTTTTATTGAATTTTGTAATTTTCATTTAGTTTTAATGGATCTCACGAAAGTAAGATATGTGTGATGTCAATCAAAAGTTAAAAGCCAGTATTCTTCAAAAAAATTTCAATTGATTGTAGAAGAAATGATGTTTCACCTGAAAACACATTTTTTTATAACAAATTTCGAAATCTTGCCTTTCACAGTAATTATTGCAATAAAAAATTGGTACATACTTGTTTCGAATCATGTTGGTTTTTTGAAGTAAATGATTTCCAGAACCGAAAATGAATTAGAAGCATGTTTACTACAATATAAAATGATTAATCTTTCAAAACATCAGATTTTTCGGAATCAAGAATTTGTAAGCAATTTGGAGTAATCGACAAACTAATATTCAAGATCAAAATTTAAATTTGGATTTAATTGTTGAAGAAGGAGATAAGGACATTGGTTTGTAAATTTGACATAAATTCAAATTCCTGAAGCAGTCACGGAAATTCTCAGATAAGTTAGAGGTTTCAGTAACCATGCGATAAAAAGTAAGTTGAAATAAAAGATGGAAATAGTCAAGGATGTCGATTCAAGTATAAACTAAATTCCGATATTATATTATTAGGATTTCGGAAATAAGGTGTTCTACTTTTCAAAGAGCTTTATTGATCAAAATTGTCTACACATTAGTAATATGGATCGTAAGATTCATGAAAGTTTGCTGATAACAAAAGTTTTCTTAAAAGCAATCTTTAAATGATTCGTATGAATATTGATAAAGGCAATATTGATCTTTGTATAAAAAATCAGATTATGTTAGCGATATAGAGAATTTAGTTTCCAATCATGATAATTATGATTTATTAGATGAAAATCTTTAAAAAGAATTAAAAAGAAGCACTTTCAAGATGCTTCACAATCGGAGAAAGAAAGGACCTTCAGGTAAAGATTTAAGATGAACTGATATCAATACTGAAGGCAGAAGTCTCATCAGATGTCATGGTTTGAGAAAGATTCCCAAAGATGGTTATACTTTGGGGATATTTATTCCAACTCTTAATACTTCAACTAAATTATTGGATACAAATATTAATTTCATTCTGAAGTATCTGAGAATTTCACAAAATTATCATTTAAAAACGGTTTCGGATGCCTATGTAATGATTTCTTTGGATGTTATTGCAATGTTTACGAGCATACCTCTTGATTCAGTTGAAAAGGCAATTTTAAATAAATGGGATAATATTAAATTAGGTACTTGATTATGTCAAAAAGAATTGTTCAAATGGATAGTTTTTGGATTGGTATTCCTATTGTTTCAGTCATTTCTCAGATTTTAGCAGAAATCGTTATGGAGAATCTGAAGGTTTTTACTTTTAAGGAGTAAGATTTTGCTTTGTTTTTTACTTTCGGTATGTTTGTGCTATCTTCTTATGTGTTCTTCTAGCAAGGTTGCAATTGATTGTCAATGTTATTCACAGTTTTTACCCAAAACTTAAATTTACCTATCAAATAGAAAAGAATGATAAAAGCAGTTTTTTTGACGTAAAAGTAATTAGAGTTTAGGGTGGTAATATTATTATAAATTGTTAAAAGAAAAATACATATTTAGGTACAATTCTAAATTAATTTTCTGTTACTCCTTTTTGAAACAAAGTTGCAATAATCAAAAACCTAATTGACAGATCTCTAGGTTTGTCACATGTTTTATTTCACAAAGGAAATTTGAGTAATGTTACTAGTATCCTTTTTCTAAATCGTCACCCAGAAAGGTTAATTGAGAAAATATTGAAATTAGAATTCAACTAATCTAAAGCAGACAAGTCTATATTTTTCCTGCAGATAATCAGAGAGAGATGAAAAAGTATAGTTCCTTTAATACTTTTTTTCTTTCATTTTTGGGTCAAATTTCGAAAACTATTAAATTTATGTTAAAAAAGTTCAAGATTCAAACTATTTTCTGTATGCCATTGCAAATAGATTTGATAATAGCTTTTTGCAAGGATCCTTTTGATAGTTTTAAAAGAGTGGTATTGTAATAAGAGAAAAAAAATTATGGAAATGATTTACATTAAGAAACAAAAAAAATTTATCTTATCTTATTCTAGTGTGATTGCTCGTGCTTATTTTTACAGGTGTTTTTTTGTGGTGATTTGATAATAAGAAAAATAAAAAAGGCGAAAAAAACAAAAGAAAAGGAAGGGGATTTGGTTGATTGTCTTCTCATTCTTGTTCCCTCTTTTTTATTTTTGCCAAGGAAAACAATTAGTTTCCTTTCTTTTGTAAGAGAAAAAATTGTTTTTCTTTATCTTTTTTAAAATTTCAATAGAAACATTTTATAGCTGTTGGCCAAATTTGGTCATTGGATTCCCTCTTTTATAATCAGGAATTGTGCACTTTAAAATCTAAACTTTATTTAAACCTAAACTATTAGCTTGTTTTCAAAAGATTTTTTTTAAATTTGTACAGATTCGAGAGGACGTCAAGGATTTCAAGAAATATCTACGACTCTAAATAGCTTTCAAACATTTTAATAAATTTAACAATGTTTACAAAATCATTTGGAGATTACAAACATTTCAAGGAATGTCAAAAAGCATTGTAGGATGTTTGAGGGTTTCGAAGAAGATTGAAGCTTGCCAAAGGTTTCACAATTTTTAAATTTTTCTAAATTTAATTTAGTGTTTAAAACAACAAATCTGAAAATCAGTTATAAAGATGAATTTTATTAATTCTATAGTACTTTAAATCTAAGCATATATTTTAACTTTATAATTACGGACACAATTCTTGATTTTCACCTGCCTTCATCAGCTCATGGTGATGATAGAATATAAACATTATTCTTAAACTTTTAGTTGCTAAAACGATACGTCAAGAATTTTGTTATCCTATGTAAGTCTGAGTGGTCTGATAAAAATTAGTATATATGGCAGTAGATCTATTCCAAATTCTTAGACGCTGCTCACCAAATCTTTTTAGAATAAATGAAGATTGCTACATACATTCTCACTTTTACCTTTCCGTTTTTCCTAAATTTTGCTGGTAAGTATAATTAGATTACCATGCTTCGTAGAGATTGTAAGATAGAATTCTCTTTTTGAGGCTTACGAATTTTTTCATAAATGGTTTCCAAATTTTTCGGGTTCTTCTCGGTATTTAAGGAAGTAGATTTTTTTTATTTTTACATTCGCATCTTACTATGAAGGTTTTAGTATTTTTACGGAACTGGAAAATAAAAACAGGATTTTCGGTATCGAGTTTTTTTTTACTTTACCGAAAGTATTTTTTACTTCAACTAAAAGTATTTCTGACTTAACTTAAATTCTTAGGTATTTAATCTTTTTTTTTTTGTGGAGCCGCATTCAATTTTTTGTACTCATACCAAATTAATTTTGTTTTCAATCGACTTAAATTTTGTTAAATTCATTTTGGATTCTGTTAACTTCCATTTTACTGGATTTTTGTTTTTTTTTAAATCTTGTTCTATTATCTTTTCTTAAATTTTCATGGACATTTTGCAGAAGGACAAGATTATCGCATATATAATTTATAAGATAACAAACACAGTATGCATGATCTATTATAATAAAATACCTTAAGGCGCTGAAAATTCTTATTTAGAACTTAAACATTTTTGTTTAGGCCAAACAAAATATATTAATCAAATTTATCAACAAAAAAATATTTTTTTTATTTGCACAGGCACATTCAGAAATACGTACAGAACATTTTTATATGTTTAAGAACATTCCGGTTTAGATTTAGATTTTTGCAGAGACGCGATGAAAAGATCGCTTAATTTTTACTAACAGAGCCTGTTTGGCGTGACGAAATTTTAATTACCAGGAGTGATTTATGAAATATAAATATCTCAGACACAAACTCAAGGCATAATTCGAAGTTTCTGAAATAATAAATATAGAATATATTTTATATTTTAATAAACCTGTCCATTTTTATTTATCCAAAATTTATGTGAATTTAATCCTAAGGACACTGCCGAATTGAAATTGAATGTAAATCAGCATATTTAATATTCTTTTAATTAAATTTAATACTTTTTGGCTTCAAACTTCACATGTGTTTCTTGTTTTCGTTTCAATTTTTCAAACACTTATCGAAAAGATCAGGAACGTTTTAAAAAAAATGTAATAATATTGTCCCCAGAATTTATAACAAACAGGTAGACATTTTTTTGTTTAAGCAACTTTGGTCTTAAATTTTTTCGTATTCGATGTCTTATTACACGAAAATATAATTGTTTGATATAAAAATTAGTAATATAAAATTTGTAGATCCGTTTTAGTTGATCAAATTTTGACTTGTAATTTTTTTAAAGTTTGTATCGTTTTTCGAAAAATGTAATTTCTTTACTTCGAATGTTAAATTTTACAAATAAAACAAGAACTACGTGTCCTATCAAGAAATCCTCTATGTTTTTTGCAGCTTGTGTCGTTTGTCTAAAAATGTTTATTTTTTATTTTCAATGCTTTTTTACGAATAACAGATAAACTGCTTAATTATATTTGAAAATAAATAATAAAAAATGTGCAGCTCTTTTGTGGCCCCACATCTTTTTTCTCCTTATTTTTTTTCGTGACTTGTGTCACTAATCCGAGAATTTAATTTTTTATTTTGAATAGTATATTCAGGGCATTTCAAAAGATTCCAGAAATACAATAACGCCTATTTTTAAAGATATAATTAATTATTTTTATAATAATTTACAACTAATTAAAAATATATTCTAATAATTCAAAAGCATTTAGTACAATATCATAAAATTGAAATATTCAGAATATTTAAAAAAAATTTCGACTAATTTGAAAGGATTGTAAAGAAGATAGTTTTAAATTTTTCGTCATAGCATTTTTAGAATTCAAATCATTTGCTTAGCCAGTAGTTAATAGTTAATCATATGGTAAGCAAGGAATAAATTTGATTATGAGTAAAAGAGTAGAGCAGCATCTCAGAGATCAAGGATTTGTATCTCCCAGATTGTTGTGGGTTCGAATAAAACCAGAAATGGGAAGATTATTTATTATAGTGTGCTATGCCCTACTTGAGTTTTATCCGAGGAAAGTAAAAGAAGCCTTCTTTAAAAATTTAAATGACACTAAAAGTATTTGCGATCATTACAAACGAAGCATTCTACTATAAGATATACATGGATGGGTTGGCATTGAGCTTCAGAGGAAACAAAGTATGCTAGGTAATTTCGGAGATTCAAGAAAAAATGATAAAGGGTACAGATTAGTAAGCTTCTGCTGAGAAAATGCTTATTTGTTACAAGTATTTGACTTAAGCAAAAAATGATAAACGTGTACACTCGGTGTAAAGGAAATAGCAACAGTATAATTGACTTTATTATTGTGGAATAAAGTTTAAGAAAAGTTAGTCAAAGATGCAAGAGTTATGAGGGGTCCTGAATGCAATACTGCGCATTTATCTTCTAATCTCTAAAATAATCATGAATCAGGGATGAAAAAGAAAAAAAACTGCAAAAACGAAACAAACGCAAAATCAAGATTGAGAATTTACAGAAACCAGAAGTGCGATTAGATTTTCAGGATAAGATGACCCACAGTACTATTGTTAAAAGTTCGATCGAAGTGTGTAGTACTTCGGTTGTAGGAAGAATATCTGGTAATGCGTAGTGGAATGACGACATTTATGGAGCCATTTATAAGAAGAAATAAAAGCGTATCTGAGAAAATGGAACATCTCAGGCCCTAGCGATGAAGAGAAAAACAGACTTGCAAATAATTACAACGACAAAACGAGGAACGTTTAACGGCTATTTAAGAAAAGTAAAAATAAAATCAAACCAGTAGATGAAAATTTTGTACAAAATAACTTGAAAGGAAGCAAATAAATGCTTTATAAAAATATGCAGGTGTGTAAAAGTACATAGCTTGTAATAAGAAATAGCAAAGGTGAAATGCTATATGATACAGACGAGATGCTAGACGCTTTGAGTGACTCTTTTTGGGAAATATTGGTAGAAGAAGTTATTGGGCACCGAAATTGCGAAGTACAACACGGTGCTTTAGAAAACTTAATTAAGAAAGTCTGTGTCATTGAGGTTTAGGGATATAATTAATAACTTAAAAAACGGTAATGCTGCGATGGCAAGTACTTACCTCATAGACGGTACAAATTGAAAATTTGAGGTATCAAAAAGGGAGAAGTCCCATTAAACTGGAAGAAAGCTATTATCGTATAAAAGGAAGATCACTCACGGATCAAATATTTAGCTTAAGACAAATATCTAAACAGGGATCCGGCCGCGTCCCAGCCAGATATCCCCGCTTTAAGCCTTGCGCTGGTCGGAGAATCCGGCCGGAATCCGGCTAAAAACGTCGCGGTAAACTGATCGGATCCCGGCTTCAATACCGGCCGGGTTAGGGTCGGGTAATCCGCCCAAAAAGCGGTTAAGAAATGTTGCTACAGGCGAGAAATTGATAACTTGTTTTGTCTTTTAAAGCTCATCGTGTAGATTACGGTGAACTTTAAAAGTCAAACCAAGTGAACCAATTCTGGCAAGAAAATTGGAGTATAATTTTATTCCCTGATGATATAATCTCATAGCAATTTGGAAGCCACGTTGTGATTTAAGGTTAGGACGAAAGAAAGTAAAAACTGTATACACAAGACTATATTTTAATTAAAAATAATAATTATTTGCGCAATAATTGGGGGATTCAAACTAATTGCTAAAATAAGGTTGACTACAACTACGAGTCTCGATTTTATTTGCGAACTTCGAAGAGACGACGCGACGTGAGTGCAAAGAGCATTCACGTTCCAGGGGCGAAACTGAAAATGACTGAGTCTCTATGCAGACGAAAGACACAGCAGGTGCTATATATGGCGGTAAATTTGAAATTGTACAGGCTAAACATTGTCTGAATATAAAGAAGTTTATAAAAATTGTATCATTTCTGTTTTTGCACATAGCAGAAGCGATAACAGTTTAATTTAAAATGTTAAATTATTTTTAAAAAATTAACGTTTTTTTAAAAAGAATTTAAAAAAGCTCATTTTTGTTTCACTGATCTAATAAATGATTAAATTATAATTTTCAAATAATAATTCATCTAGCATCCATAAATACGTCTTTTATAAAATCACGGCTCTTAAAAAATGTGTAATTTCTACAAAAACATTAACCTGACCAGTGCCCAGCTGGCTTCCGACCATGAGATATAACTAGAGTTGGCCCGGCCAGTAACCGGCCAGTAACCGGCCGGCCCCAGACTACGTGATTCGAGAAACATGTAGCCCGACCGGCTCCCGACTGGTTCCATTCCATGAAACCCTTCCAGGGGTAGCCCGGCCGGGATCCGACCATAAACCTTGTTGTATTAGGGCCAACCGAGGAAATTTCTACACGGGATTTACATCCTCAAGACCTAACAAAAACTGTATAGGTGATTGACTTTTACTTGACGGCGTAAATAGTATGCTTTAAACCTCAGCTTTAGTGTGCGAAAGTAGTGCAAAATTATGCATCTTACAAATTGTTTTATTAACATCCAAAGGTGACGTTGTTGTAATATTAGGGCCTGCATATAAAATTGTTTGTTGTTGAAAGTTGGTTCCCAATTTGGCAAGTAACTTGTGATCCGTACTCCGTACATGCGGATTCGATACCGCCCATGTATGATTATACCTGCCTCAACCTGTTCTTAAATATCAGATGTACGAAACTTGTAAATCATGCTATTGTTACAAAAAAATCGTGTACAACAAGGAGCACAATTGACTGTTTTTTTCCTAAAAAAAATATTTTGGAGAAAAATTATCAGAGGCTTACAATGATTTACCAGTTTTCATTTTCAGAGCTGGATAAGATAATTTATGAGAAAAATTTGTAACTGAATGATTATTCTATACCACTTATAAACCGTGCTCTAAAAAAAGAGTTAATGAAATGCATAACTGTTGTAAGATCGCAAGAAACAATAAGTAGTCAGATAATCACAGTGCAGATTATAATGTTTTAGCTCTTTCTTTTATTTATGAATTGTCTGCAAGAATTAGAGGTTCTCTTTAAAGGTTTAAAGATGAAGACGTGGGATAGTTACAAAGATTATATGATTAAATGTGAAGTTTGTGACATCGTTCACATCAATCAAACCTGCAGGAGTTTAAAGACAAAAATAGCCGAGTTCTAAAGAGATTGTGTAATCGTTAACAATAAAATTGGTCTTCGTTAACACGCTTGAACTCCAGCTCTTGCATTTAATCTTACTGGCAAGGTCTTATTTTTGTATTTTGTTGCATATAAGTTATCATACAATGATGTTTCAGTTTTTAAAGTCTCAATTTATTAAACATTTCTTGCTTCTAACATAGAAAAAAAACTATTATCTATCGTGGATGAGCAGATTCTCCGAAGAATCTGATACGTCTTTCTTTGGACTCCGAAGTATCTACATCCCCCGCTCCTTATTTTCGGGTTTTCTATAGCCCACTGAATTGCGCCCCGAATGCTCTCAAAAGCGCTAGCGATAAAAATGTTGGCGTCACAAAACTGTAAAAGTTATGCTAGATGTTACGCGGGGGGGGGGGGGGGGGGGGGGTATTTTCACGCTACCAACACGATGACCAACAAAACAAAAAATTTGCACTCCGTATTGATGAATGGAGTTTCCTAGCAAGTTTTAAATCCACTCACATGCGCCATTTAGAAAAAAATGTGCTTTGCGTTAATAACCGGGTTATCAGCGATCAAAATGGAGAGGGGCGGGGGGCTAGCGTCATTTTTAGAAACTAATAACATTTGTTCAAATTCATCATATCTATCTTTCATACCTTCAAATGCGTTCAAACGCGCCACCACTAAAAAACTTTGCACTAGCCATCACTATGCACTATCGCTATGCACTATCATATTTTAGAGAGGACAGTGTAACGCAGGTGTTGAATCTTTAATAGTGATGTGCAATATGAAGTGGCGGGCATAGATTCATTTGTCTTCAAATTCGCTTATATGTGCCATAAATTTTGTTTTGAAAATTTCTAAAGTTACCAAAGATATGGAGGTAAGATAATTTTACGAAGGATGTCCAACAAAATAAAAAGATTTTAATCCGCATTGATGAAATGACTTTTCTAAGAGGTTTCGAATGTGCTCAAATGCGCCACTTTCAACATTAAAAAAGAAACCGTAATCAACGTCCTTATTATCAATTGCTACCAATCCATCGTGCGCAGATATCTCCAAATAATCTAAATTGCACTATCCAATTTTATGAGACGCTTTTCGTATAGGATTTCAAATATTTTTATTATTTATTTTGAGATATCATTAGATTGTTGATCGGTAACAAGTGGTAATAAGGAGGTTATTTTTTTTGTTAATTTCGAAAGTGGCGCATATAAGCGCATTCGAAATTCTATATGAAACACTATTAATAAAATTGTATAGTGTAATTTAGTTTATTGGGAGATATCATTGGATAATAAATCGGTAACAAGTGATAATGAGGGATTTGATTATCCTTTTTTGTTCATTTTGAAGGTCGCTCATATAAGCGCATTCGAAACCTTATAGGAAAGTCACTTCATCAATGCGGCTTGAAACCTTTTTATTTTATTGGTCATCATTCCTCAAATTTTGTTACCAACATATCTTGGGAAATTTTCAAGATTTTCAAACAAAAATGTATGGCGCATATGAGCGCATTTGAAGACAAATGAATCCATGTCCGCAACTTTATATTGCTCATCACTTTTGAAGATTTAACACCTGCGTTACACTGCCCCCCTCCAAAATATATCTTTGTTGATTAGCTAGTGCAAAATTTGTTAGTGGTGGTGCATTTGAGCGCATTTGAAGTTATGAAAGATAGATATGATGAACTTGAACAAATGTTATTAGTTTCGAACAATGACGTGAGCCCCCCCCCCCCCATTTTTTTATTCCCAATAACTCGGTTATCAATGTGGCACTATTTTTTTATGGCGCACATAAGCGCATTTAAATGTCTTCAAGATCATGTGGTTTAAGTTTTAATTGTTAAAAATGGGGGGATAGCGTGACGCTACCCCTCGGGCGTAACACCTGATATAACTCCTACAGTTTTGTGGCGCCAACATTTTTATTCGTGGCGCATTTAAGCGCACTCAGGGCGCAATTCAGTGGGCTATCAAAAACCCGAAAATTAAGAGTGGGGGGGTGTTACTGTCCTAAATTTGTATGACAAAATTATTTACCATTTTTAATAGAATAAGTACTTTTTTAAATTATAAAAGTGAGACAATGAAAATGCAAATGTTTCAATATTAAAATTATTATTAAAAATCAGGAACGATTACTAAAGTTACATTCAAAAATGAAATCTGTACTTTATTTTATTGTATCTCTAAATTATTTTGAAGTCAACTCAAATCGTTTCAAAAATATTTAAAAACTAATAAATATAATGCATCTGTTTTCAATTTCGATATTTTTCCAAAATATTTTTCATTTTGAAAATTTGTCCTTAAATCATTTGCATGCATTCACAGTTTATTCTAAAATTTTATAACTTTATACTAAACTCGTCTGAATTTACTGAGTTTTTTTACTCCATATTTAACCATATTTTCTAAAAGGATATTCAAAACGTCATTGTAACTGCTGATAAAAATTTAATTGGTTTAAAAACTGATATTTTAATGTTAATACTTATCTTCTGTTTGGTCTTTTTTAATAATCGACCCAGAATTCCAAACCCTCGGTATTCACTGGCTTTCTAGTTGACACCAGCAAGTATATATTGCAATTAAAAATGTTTATATATAGTTTTCAGAACTTTCCTAAAATAATTCACGAAATTTTGTAATTTGAACCTTCCTTAGGTGTGTACGAAAATTACGACTTTCACCATTTTTACAGTCTCTACAGTTTTAGCTCATTGATTATAGTTATCCACGCAATGATTGAAGATGATGACTGGTGTTCCTTCTAAAAGGTTCTTTTAATATTGATTTGCATAATAGTTCTTTAAAAACTAAACTAAAAATGGAGACGTGGCTGCTCCAAATAACAACATTCTTCGGGATATATACGAGGGAGGTTCAATAAGTCCTTAGAATGAAGTATAAAAAAAATTTTTTTTGGGTTAATTTTTTTTTATTTTTCAACATAATCTCCTTGGAGCTCTATACATTTGGTCAATCGCTTTTCAAGTTTTTTTAATCCTTCAGAAAAGTGCGTTTTCGGAAG
>NC_046659.1:113985699-113993425 GCF_010883055.1 Belonocnema kinseyi | reverse complement strand
TTTAAGCCTCACCAAAGGAAAAATAGAGTTTAAGTATCCACTTCATCAATTTGAACACGATTGAACATCTCTTGACTACCATATGTGAAGGCTGTTTTGTATTGACGAAATTTTCAGATGTCTTGAATTTCGGAGCAATAGACCTTTCTTGTTTATTTATTTCTAAACAATTTTCTTACCAAATAGACAAATCTATAGGAAACCATTTTTTTCTGTCTAGCAGAGGTAATTAATCCAATTTCCACGGAAGCTGAATTTGGTAACGCTTCCCGATATTCTTGATAGTATAACTGGTTGAATCGACGGCCCTTTCTTCTGCGGTTATTTTACTTATGATAATTTTAATAGTAGTAACTTCACAATTCTTGAATGTGAAGTACATTTTTACATAGTAGTAGTAGTAGTAGTAGTAGTAGTAGTAGTAGTGGAAGCTTCTAATGTGTCCCCTAAGGGTTTACATTTTTCTTACACCTTCTCTATTCCTTTACACACCCTCCACACACTTACTTGGTGGTGGAAGGGGGACCTACAGTTTAAGGTGGGTTCCGAACCACCAAGAGCAACAGCCCTAAGTACTTAGAGAAAACCTTTTTCTCTAAAGGTACCGGTCCCACGACTCTCCGGAGATGAACAACTCCCTTGCTAGGCTAAGTGTTCACCGCATGAACCACCGAGACTCTTCCAGAGTTCGAGGCGGGAATCGAACCCGCAAGCCGAAGGAGTGGGTCCAAAGCCTACGCTTTAGCCCCCACGACCATCGTCCCCCTTTAAGTACATTTTTACTTTATCATATTTATTATTTTAGACCAAATTTTTGCACCTTCCCTAGGTCAAACTCTTTAACGAAAAATAGTTACGGGAGTATTTTTTGACCAATTAAAGCAGTTGGCTTGCCACACTTCATTTCAGATTAGTTGGCTTCGGTGATGTAAAAATAATCTTTCTTTAGTTCCTCTATATCCCAATTTTGTGTTAGTGAATATAGATTCTTTACAATTCTCACTTTATTGAGGTTGAAAAATTTCTTTCTATTTTGAATTTGCAATAACAGTGGTCAAAATTTCATAATCATTAGCGAAGCGATACATTGTTCCTATACATTTACAGCATAGGCCTTGTAATCCGACACGTTTCTCAATAATGTATTCGTCGTCGTTGCATTTTAGAATGTCATTTAAATAGTTTTCACTTTCAACTACTTTTCTTTAGTCACATTTTTCTTGATGTTTGAGAAGACAAAAAAAGGTTTGAGTTTTTGTCGTTTTCTTATGCTGTTTAGAACCTGCGACTTTGAATTCTAAACATGACTCCAGAATAAAGTTCAATTTACTGAAAATTTTGAAGAAACCTGAGTCGTTAAATTTTAGTCCCTTTTCTTATTTAATGGGATTCGTAGATATAAAATCTTTGCTAGCAGTAACTTTAAAATTTGAAGTACTTGCAGTAATTTTGGAAAGAAATGCTATCATTTCCTCGGTCTGATCTGAAAAATTATTCAATGATACCGAAGAAGCATTTATCTTTTTATCTATTAGGTGACATCCCTACTGAGTTTTTGCATCTTGTTTCAAACGTTTTCATTTTGTTCTGAATCCTGTAGTCAAATTTATTCTTACGTCAAGTATATTTTCTCGCCGCTTGCATGTTTATTCGAATTTTCTAGCCATTTTTTTACACTTTTATTTGACATATTGGAAACCTGATTCGGAAACACCTCTCCTGGCCATACCTACTCCTTTTGGTACTTCCGCTTGTCGCCTAGTTACTTCTTATTGTCTTGAAATTAAATTTTGTTAACTCTCCAAACAGGTTTCTTTGATAACAAGCTGCTATCAAATTTATTTTTAAAATTAAAAATATAAGTTTATTCTTGAATATTGATGTGGTCCGCTTTAAAGTAATTCCCATCGACTGCCACGCACTTATGTCAGCGCTTGATCCAGCTCTTACAACATTTTTGATACTCAATGTTCGGTACGCCCATCAGTGCCGTTTTCGATTTTTCTATTATCTCCGCTCGGCTGCTAAAACGCGTTCCGCGTAGTGGTTTTTTTCAGTTGATCGAACAAAAGAAAGTCGCAGAGAGCTAAATCTGGCGAATTTGATGGCTGCGGAATCGTATTAGTTGAGTTTTTGGTGAGAAACTCACGGATAATGATGGCATTGTGCGATGGTGCATTGTCATGGTGCATTACAAAAATCGAAATTCGCAAAAGCAGACGCACTCAAAATTGCGTTACATTTACAAATGTCAAGCTAGAAAGCTGAAATTCACAGGGAATATTGACAAAAGGTGTGACAACCTACAGAAATGAAAAAAATGTGAGTCGGACAGCAGGGGGCGTCACACGGTGATGATTCCGGGAACTTTCCGATCAAGGTGGTATTCCCGTTCTTCTGCTGCATGTTAATTTCCATTTGTAGTCAAGGAATTTCGTCTTTTACAAACTCTTACTTTCAATCCTATAATCATTTTTTCAATAAAAAAATTTTAACTTGAAATCAATGAAGTACAATTTATTTTACAATAAATTTCGAAATATTTGAGGACATTTAGAGGAACACTTATTATCACAGTGTTTTTATTCAATTTTACAAATTTCAACGATTTGAATGGATCTCTAATAACTGCAGGAAATTATTTTGTTTAGTTTGTGTATTTAATTGAGGAGCGATTAGCGATTTCAAGAAATACCTACAACTTTCGAAATATCTCAAGTACTATAATAAATTTTGCAATGTTTCCAAAGGCAAGAGATTGAAAAATGTTCAAGAATGCCAAGGAACCTTTCAGTGTTATCGAACATTTTAAAAAATTTTAAAGTTTCTCGAGGATTTCGCATGATTTAATAATTTCGACGAGATTCTTCGCGGGTCTTAATTGATTATAAAATGATCATTTTCTTGTATAAATACATATTTTACCCTCATAAATAAAGGTAAAATTAATTTTATATAATTTTTTTTTTTCAAATTTCTACCAGCCTAATCGGAAAACTATATATAGTTTAAACATAGTTAAAAAAATTATTTAAATTTTATAATTAGAGATACAATTTTCGATTTTCACATGATCCGACTAATCTACTAAAGCTTGGTATATATAGCAGTGAATAAATTAAAAATCCTCAGCTGTCGATTACGAAATCTTTATAGAATAAATGAAGATCGCTACCTAAATTCTGATTTTTACCTTTGCGGTTAACCTGAATTTTGCTGGTAAGTGTAATTAGATTTGCATACGTCAGGATTTCTCGAGAAGTTCGTAATTTTTAGGCTTGCGACTTTTTTCATGAATATTTTTTTAAGCACTTAACACGTTTTCTATTAATTTCACATTCAATAAATTCAAGGCATTTTTTCAACATTTTTCAATTGTTTTCAATTGGATTAAATTTTATGAATTTCATCAAAATCTTCTCGATATGGTCAGATTTTTCTAAACACCCACATCTTCTTTGAATTCTGTGTGAATTTCATCGAAGTCTGTTTAATTTTATCTATTTTTCCTTAATAAGTTATTATTAATGAAAAATGTTGCCGAAATTCCAAATTTATTTGATCTTTCAAAAAAACTTAATTTTTAAACTATCTTATAATATTCATTAATATTAATAATTATTATTATCAGGATGAAGCTTAAATAGGTGGTAGTGCGATAAATGGAAGTTTAATGCATATGTAAGCTAAATATCTCACAAAGGAGAAGCTCTGAGCTGATATAATTTATTAGACAAGAAACACAGTATATATAATACAGTATATACTTTGAAATCTATTGAAATATCTCAAACTGCTTCAACATTTTTTAAAACGCTCTGACAATTTTACAAGATTATAAATAATTTCTTCTATTCGTTTGAGAACTTCCAAATATTTATTTAGGCCCAAGAAAAAAAACTAAACCAAATCAACTACAATAATATAAATATCTCACAGACACAATCTTCAGGTATATTGAAAAGTTAATGAGATAATAAATAAAGCTTGTATAACACCTGTTATGCTGAAGCACCTGGATAAATGTTTGCATGAATTTGATTTCCAAACTCTTTTTCAATTTTTCTATAATAAGTAAAAATCTAATCAAAGCCAAATACGGTTGAAACCAGAATATGTCTTTAATAAAAAATCTGACTCAAGGCTACGAAAAACTGGGAAAGGGGTTCACTTGGACATAAATTTCTATTCTTTTTGATAGTCACGGCGAAAGGATCAATTCTATTTGATTATACATGATTAATAAAGGTTTTTTGTTCATTTGATATCTTCAGTATCAACCTTATGATAAACATTTCTTTTTAAACTACGAACAAAAACAGAAAATGAATTTGACATGAAGTTCAAAAATTTCAAAATTTCTTGTCATGTACAGAACAGCTTTACCCATGCTACTGTCCTTTTTTGCCCGCTTCTCATGCAACAATAGTTCTATGTTCATCACACTCCTTTCTACCTCCTCACTCTACTCCAACAAGTGCTTCATCTTTACATCTACCTTTAAGAAGAATTCACGCATTCTCTTGTCCCGTGGTATCATTCGCCCATAGTTCCTGTTCAACATTGACTCTCCTTGCTATCCCTTTCTGCTCGTATTTACAAGTTCGATTTTCCGTTATCATCATTAACATTCTGCTTCTTATCTCTCCCCTGGCAATATAATTGGGCGTTTTACATACCTACTTTACATACCTCCCTGACCCTTTCGACCAGGCCTCTCTCCACTCCACTATTCTCTATCGCCTGCCACAACCGGCAATTATCCACTACAGGAAACGCGCCTTTGAGAACCAAAAAAGCCTAAAATCTTAACCTGATTTTTTCTATTTCTCTATCCATCACGTGCTGCATAACGTAGATGTTATTGATAGTGCTCCTGTCCGCCGTGAAGCTCACATACGTCTCTGGCAATATTCATCTCTTTTCAAAATCTCACTCAAAACCTGATGCCTTCCACCTACTAAACTTCCCTACCTGTATCTCTGTCCCCTTGCAATTCCACCTTTAACGCTCCGCCTCCCTCGTTCTTCCACCCCTACCATCTCTGTTTTGTGAATCTGAGCCCTGAAACGATTCTTTAAAAAACTTCCTTCACACCTTACTCTTTATCTTTTCACTTATCCGAACTCTACGCTTACTGAACCTATTAATTATTGACCACACGACTACCTACGCCTGAACACTTCCTAGACCCCTTTCAAATCTGACAATCTTTTCGCCTCGTCCCACCTTTCCATATTTACCAATATATACTCTATCTCCGATACCCCTAACTTACTTACATATGTCTATTCGCCTTCTTCGGTACATGCTACCACACCATCCGCCATCTCTTAGCCTCTTTACTCCATTCATTCTTTAAGAATCTCCACTTCCTTATTTATTATCGCTCCTTCAATTCTCTTATTAAATTCATAATACTCTGTACATATCCTCTTGGCAACTTTGCATCTATTATAAATCGTTATTTTCTTTGTATCGCCGTATCTATCAGTCTCGCTGCTCTTTCTCCTCATCCCATACCGCATTTTCTTATTGACTTTTATTTTACAATAGCCTACCTTTCTTTGTCCTCCCTTCACTCCTCTTGCTCCTACCTCTATCATTCTGGATTCTTTTCTCCCCTTTTTCCTTCCTCGTCCACTCGTAATCGATGTAAAGTTTCTTATTCTTTAACATATTTTTGTTTCCCATAAGGCCTAATTTTTCTCTTTCACTCTCTCATTCTACAAATATTACTTTGTTTTCTTTTCTTCTCCTCAGCCTAACTTTTCCTACCTTGCCCTTAACCCACCCTATGCTCTGTATCAGCGCTTTCACAGCCTGCCATTCATCCCCGCTCTTTAGCTTCAATCTTCTTATCATAATATTATTTCTCATATCTGCTTTCTCTTTTCACTCCATTCTCAACCCCATTCGCTCATCATCTTCCTAGACGCTCTCGCCTCCTTTTCATTTCTACTATCTCCTACTTTTTTGTATTTATGTTCTCTAAGCTTGCCCTTCCCTATGACCTACTTATTTTTCCAACCTTCTTGAGCCTTTTTTCTTCCTTGACGAGACCACCTTCATCTCTGATTCTTCTATTTCTTCCTCAGCTCTTGTAGCTCTTCTTCCCATTTCTCATCTCTAATCCTCAAGTATTTCCTCAATTTCTTGATCTCACTTATCAACACCCTGAAAGCCTCCTTTTCCCACTGTTCCTCCATTGGGGATAGAGGTGAACGACATGTCCTAACGGTTTTTTCAAGCGGACTATCTACCGCACTTTTCTCCGGACAACCTCCTACTCCTCCAAGTTCCTCTCTTTCATCGGAAACTGGAACCGTTTCATGCAACAGAATCTTCTAAATGTGTTGCAGAAGGCATGAATTATCTAGAGTGTTGACACTCAACGCCCAAATGTTCCCTTCATCTCACTTTATTGCACCTCGGTGAGCTCCTGCACACACACTTATCTCTCCCCTAATATCCCTTCTAAATACAAACTCCTCCGATTCCTTAGCAACCTAATCCCACTTTTCCTATTTAAGCAAATACTACTACACAATCACGCTTAAATTCTATTAAAAATTTCCTAACTCATCACTCACCAGTCTACTTATCTTTAAAGCCTCCAACCTCACTCTTCTCTTACATTTTCCAGAAAAATTGCGTAAAATTCTCTTAAAGGCTATCAGCGAACTGTCTGATTCCGCAATTCAGATACATTTTCAGAAATGAGCATTCTGCATTTTCTTTTATACTTCAGAAAAATATAAACTATAATTTCTTGTTTTAGAGTTGAGCTCGCTACCTAAATCCTTACCTAATGGCCCCCCCATTCCTGATGATACTCATAAAAGAACTTCTGATTCGTCTGAAAAATATCCTTCTTCTTTGAGGTCTAGGTCCAGGCCTCATTCTGCACAAATTATTCTCGAGCTGAAACTTCTTCTTCAAGACCTTCTGCTGAAAGGTACATAGTTCAACCCACTATGCCACCTTCTACTACGGGAGTTGAATGTAACCTGAATAAACTTCCATACATTCGGCTTATTTCTAAAAAAAAAATCCGCGTCGGATATTCAAACTTCAAAAATACACTTTTCCTGCCGATATCCAACTCAAACTAAGAGTAGGAAATGAGGTATATATGCCAATGGCAACCTCAGAACAATATTTTATATCAACATCCGACGGTGACGCACTTGCAATATTGGAGAGCACTAAAGTTCTTGCTGGAATGTATATACACTACGCTAAAAGGTATAAACGGGTAAAAATAAAAATACAGACCAGCATATGCATCGTATTGGTCAAAGAAGAAATGTCTAAAACTCCAGTAGGTGCCCAATGTCCAATCCATGCTAATTTTCGAGTCAGACTATCAAAGGAATTGTTACCTGAAATTCTACACATTATTAATTCAATACAAGAAAGTAAAACATAGACATGAAATTGTTTGTTACTATTAAAAGTTAGAATCAAATTTTTCAAATAAATTGTAATCTGTACCACGTGAATGCGGATTAGCAACCGCCCGTGTAGGATCATTGTCGCCTCAACCTAATCATAATATCAGATGTAATAAAGTTGTAAATCATGCCTCTGTTTAAAGAAATAACATGTACACAAAGGAGCACAATTGTGGTTCCGGATGCAATAAGGGCACATAAAATTTTTTCGTGCGAAAACGAAGTCCCCTGGAGGCTTTAGAAAAAATTTTCGAATTTTAATTTTCAAA
>NC_046659.1:113979906-113985599 GCF_010883055.1 Belonocnema kinseyi | reverse complement strand
GAAAATTAAAATTCGAAAATTTTTTCTAAAGCCTCCAGGGGACTTCGTTTTCGCACGAAAAAATTTTATGTGCCCTTATTGCATCCGGACCCACAATTGACTATTTTTGTTTTTCTAGAAAAATTTTCTAGAAGGAGAATGAGCACAGACTTACCATTACTTACCCGTATTAATTTACAGAGCTGGACAAGGTGCTTCTTAAATAACTTTGTATTTAAATAATTATCCTATGACATTTATAAAGTGTGCTACAAAAGAAAGTGTTCGTGGAATTGATAACTGGTGCAACAACACTAGAAAAAATAAGTGATTGGATAATCACAATGCAAATAATAATGTCTTGGGTCTGTCTTTCATTTACTAATTGTCTGAAAGAATTAGAGGTTCTCTTCACAAGTTAAAAGAAAAATATGTTGATCAATCAAAAATGTTAAATGAATAAATGTCAAGTTTGTGACGTATTTTACATCAGTGAGACCTGCAGGGAATTAAGGACAGAAATAGTAGAACACAAAAAAGATTGTGCAACCGGTAATAATAAAATTGGTCACAATTTCATATTCTTTTTCGAAGCGATACATTTTTCCTATACATTTACAGCATAGACTTAGTAATCCGATGCTTTTATCAAGCACGTCATCAATTGGAGTAGTTGTACATCCGTGGCATATCCCTTGACTCTTTTGTGCACGTTAACGTTTCATGTGCTGAACTTAATTTATTCGTCTCGTGAAGCATTGTAGAAAGACATCTTAAATAGTTTTCACTTTCAACTACTTTTCTCTAATAACGATTGTCTTGATGTTTAACAAGAGAAAAACTGTTTTCGCTTTTTCTATCATTTTCTAGCGCTGTTTAGTACCTGCTCTTTTAAATGCTAAAGATAATTCCAGGCAATAATTTTATTCACTGACAATTTTGTAGAGACTTGAGTCTTTAAATATTCGTCCCTTTTCTTATTTTCTGGGATCCATGGATATAGATTTTTCGTTATTCATAGCTTCAAAATATGAAGTGTTCACGAAAATTTTGGAAGAAGTCTGTCATTTCCTTGGTTTAATCTGCAAAATTATGGAATGATACAGAACAAGCATTTAGCTTTATATCCATTAGGTCGCTTCCCTACTAAGTTACGACATGTAGTGATCTTTTATTAAGTAAAATTCAGAGTAATTTTTTGCTGATAATCTCACTATCAATATTATTCACTGCCAAAGGCATTTTTCTCTTCTACTCAGCGAATTTTTTTAATTTCTCAAAAAGCATTCGACGCGAATTATTAGATACATATTTTACCTTGTTTTTAACGTTTTTATTCTCTTCTGAATCCTGTAGGCAACTTTATTCTTTCTTTAAGTAAATTTCCTCCCCGTTCCTATTTTTGCTTACATTTTCTATCCATTTTTTTGACATTAGTATTCTTGAAATATTAGAAATCGCCCTGCTCCTTTTTGTACTTCTGCTTCTCGGCCAGCTACTTCTTGTTCTCTTGACATTACATTGTGTTGACTCTTCAGACAGTATTCTTTGATAGCAAGCTGCTGCCGTTTCAAATTCAACTCTTCTTTTTCGAAAAATTTCCACTTTCACATTCTTTCACTTTTAATCATATCAAGGAGTCCTGACGATTGGATGCTAACACACGTGATGAACTAGATAACACTTAACCGTAAATATAAACAATAAAAATTGAACCAAGAAGTAAGCGCTAGAAAGTCTGGCTCGCGGAATTGAGCAAGATGAGGCTAGACAATGGTCAAAACGGAAAGATGTTGCGTGCGTTGGCATCCTACCGTTATGAGGCCTCGATACAATCATTCTATGAGTGAATAAACATTTGACCTTCAAACCAATGAATAATAAGTTTTTTTACAATGAGTTTCTGAAGATTTGAAAGAACTTATAGGAATTCTAATTAGCTTTTAAAAAAATGTACAGATTTTTGTGTACTGGGAATTTGAGAAATATCTACGACTTTCAACGTTTTTGTTGGAATTCTAGTTAATTTTAAAATGTTTCCAAAGGCAATCAGTACGTAGTCGAAAAAATTATGTGTCACTAGGATTTTTAATCTTAATAGTTAAAATGTAATAATTTTTAAATTGGAACATGCTATTTAAAATTTACGCTATATAATCTTGGATTACAAACGTAAAACCTAAAAATCAGTCATTATGATGATTATTATTTCTTTCACAGTAATCTGAATCTGAACATATATTTTAATTTTACAATTAGACATATAAACTTCGATTTTTACGTGATCTCCTATCTAACGCTGATAACGGATGATAAACATTATTACTAATTTCTGTTTTCGCTAAAAATATACGTCTAAAACTTAATTATCTGACATAAGTCTGACTATTCTAATAAAGCTTGGTATATATGGCAGTAAATAAATTAAAAATCCTCAGCTGCCGATTACGAAATCTTTGTAGAAGAAACGAAGATCGCTACCTACATTCAGATTTTTACCTTTGTGATTATACTAGAACTTTTTGGCAACTTTGGATCTGTTCTATCTCGTTCTTCTCTTTCTATCCACGTATCTATCATTCCTGTAGCCTACTTTAGCCTTCCATACTTCACTTCTCTTCCTCCTAGCCCTATCATTTATCATTCTATGTACCTGCCTTCCCTTCTTTGTCAAATCGTGATCGATGTAAACTTTTTTATTCTTTATGCTTTTTTTGTTTTGTATTACAGCCAAATTTTCTCCATAGCCCTCCAAATACAGAAAGGGCACATCGTTCTCATAACTTCTCTTCAGCCTTACTTTATCTATGTTGCCTTCAACCCACGCTATGTTCTGTAGCAGCGCTTCCAAAGCCGCTCATTCATCGCCGCTCTTTATCTTCCGTTCACTTATCACAATATTACCTCTCCCATCTGCTTTCTCTTTTCTTTTCATTTTCAACTCCATTCTCCTATCATTTTCCTATCCGCTCTCTGATGCTTTTCATTCCTACGCTCTCCCACTTTCTTTTCAATTATATTCTTAAACCTCGCCCAAATACCTTTCTTCTCGCCCATCCCCTGTGTCCTACTTCTATTTCCCACCTAACGTTTACATTCTAAAGCCTTTTTGCCGCCCTTTCCTTCCACGACGTTATGTTGTATTCTTTTTTCTTGATTTTAACTTCTTTTTTATTCCTTTTCCCTTTAGCTCGTTTACCTTATCTTCCTAATTCTCATCTCTAATTGTTAAGTGTTCCCTATATCCGCTGATCTCACTTGTCAACACCCTGCCAGGCTCCTTCTCCGACTACACCTTAATTGAGGAGAATGGGAGACATACGTTTCCCGACAATTTTCTTAAAGGGACTATCTAGCGCGATTTTCCTCTGACTCTCTCTGATATGACTCTTTCTCTTCAATGGATCCTCCCCCTTTTTTGTGCTAGACACTTGGGCACCTTCTAAGCCCCAATGTCCCACACTTCTATCGGCAACTGCGACCGTTCCATGCAACAGTAACTTGTGTATCTGTTGCAGAAGGTAGAACTTATCTGGACTGTCGCCACTTAAAGCCCAAAATGTTCCCTTTGTCTCTTTTTATTGCACCTCTCACAGCCCCTGCAGACACCCTTTTCTCTTTTATAACATTTATCAGCACTTCGACAGCCACCTTTGTCCCTCTTGAAGGCCCAAACTTCTGACTACAAACTCCCCGGACCCCTTGGCAAGATGACCCCACTTTTCCTATTTAAGCTAACACCGCCACACAATTACACTTAAAATTGCTTTTTATCTTCCTACTTCACCAATCTTGACTCAAGTCACATCCTATGCTTAACCCTCACTCTCCAATCACATATCCCACATAAATTTATATTCTGCATTTTCTCTTATACATCAGAAAAATAATAACTTTTATTTCTTGTTTCAGAGTTAAGCTCGCCACCTTAATCCTTATATGATGGCGCCCCTATTTCTGATGATACTTATAAAAGAACTTCTAATTCTACTAAAAAGTCTCCTCCTTTTGTCAGGTCTAGGTCCAGGTATCCTGCTGCCACACATTATTCTCGAGGTGAAATTTCTTCTTCAAGATCTTCTGCTGAAAGGTACATAGGTCAACCCACCATGCTACCTTCCCCTATAGGATTTGGATTTAATCTTAATGAACTTTTATATATTCGGCTTATTTAAAAAAATCTGCTACGGATATTCAAACTTCAGAAATACACTTTCCCTGCCGACATCCCATTCAAAATGAAAACAGGCCATGAGGTATATATGCCAATGGCAAACTCAGAACAAATTGTTATATCAACATCCGACGGTAACGCTCTTGCAATATTAGAGAGCACTAACGTTCTTGCTGAAATGTATATATATTATGCTAAAAATCATAGACGGGTGAAAATAAAAATGCAGAGCAACATGTGGGTCCTATTGACCAAAGAAGAAATAGCTGAAACTCCAGTAGGTGCTCAACGTTTAATCCATGCTATTTTTTGAGTAAAACTTTTAAAGGAATTGTAGACCGAAATCCTTTAATCTATTGATTCAATAAAAAAATGTGGAACTTACATATCAAGTTGTTTTTTATTCAATGTTGGATCAAAATTTTGCAAGTAATTTGTAATCAGTACAAGGTTTACAGAGATTTAGAAGAACTATTATTATTTCGAATATTTTATTGGATTTTACGATTTTTAAAGGATTTGCATGGATCTCTAGAAAGATTCAGGTTATTAATTTTTTGTGTGTATTTAAGTGAGTAGCTATTAGTAATTCAATTTACAGTAAAACTCTTATATAGCACCGATTTTGCGGCTGACGTAGTGTTGGAACTAACTCATTATGGCCCGCTTTGATTTTGTTTGTTAACGCCTGAGCGCTCGCCGAAAGATCAAACGCAGAAACTGAGCATATCGCGCAGCTCCTGTTACAACTAACTGTGGCGCGGCATCAAGTCTAAACTTATTCCGAGTATAAAAGATAAATTCATTTTCTAAGAACTTTTATGATTTTGTACAGATTTCTGTAAGCTCCAAAGATTTCAAATAGTATCTATGACTGACCTGTTCCATGACTGACCTCGAGAGGCTTTACAGAATCATCCGCGTTAAAATATCCTCGCACCGAATGCACCATGAAAGGACAGCTGTGTAGGGGATAGTTCTGCCAATCAAGCTTGCAAGTAGAGAGATCTTAGATATTCGTCCATTGTGTGATTTTCAGGCTATACAATTACACGAATATTACTAGGTAAACCGCTGCACGCATAGCACCCCCAAACATTTGATATTTCTAGCGTGGATAGTGATGATTCAAACCTTTGGTTTAGGCGTAAAGCTCTTTTCGATAACAAAGGAATTTGTCACTGCCATCCAGGAACGGTTAATCAAAACGAAAAATTACCAAAACACGTCCTCAAATATGCTAACAGTTATTAACAGATGCCTCCTTTCAGGAGTTCTCAATGAAACCATTGAGCACATCAGTGATGTAAGATGCTGGCTTACTAGAAGTATTTGAGCCTTACGACAAATATAGCTAAATTTAAGTACCAGAGAACTAGAATTATCTTCTTCATTGAGACAGGACTATTCTGACAGACAATCTTAACAGACGCAACCGTATACAGTCTGTCAAGTTAAAGCGTGGGTGGCTTTACTCGCAGTCGGTAAGGTGTATCAACATGATTTTGGTGTCAAAATATTAAGAAGAGCTCCCTCTTTC
>NC_046659.1:113968545-113979806 GCF_010883055.1 Belonocnema kinseyi | reverse complement strand
AGGGAGCTCTTCTTAATATTTTGACACCAAAATCATGTCGATACACCTTACCGACTGCGAGTAAAGCCACCCACGCTTTAACTTGACAGACTGTAGGTGTCCTTCGATAAGATAAACAAGCTTAACATGTAAGAATAATAGACATAAGCATCCCGTTTGACAAGAACGTAGGGGTCCGATGTACTTAGAAGATCTTGAAATACTCGAAGCTAAAGCAGGAGATTCTGAGCATCTGGAGGATAAAGAAGGTCTTCATTTATCCGGTCATGTTCTTCTCCACTGATAACGTGCATGCGAGGTGCACACAAATCTTGGAAAAGCTGAAAGCTCACAGATTCCTGTGATACTCACATTCTTGATGTTATTCATAATTATTATGAAAGATTTATAGCATTTTGAAGAATGATGGATCCCTATAGATAAGCACTTGAGTATCACTATTGGATCCCTATAGGGCTATTCAGTATGATTGTAGGATCCCTATAGACAGGCTATCTGGAGCGTATGCCCGCTAATTATGATGAATGCTCGAGCAGAATGTGAAATATCGAAAGCACGACTGTTACATGGTTCATTGAAAAAAGGAATTTTTTCGCTACTAAGGATACCATTTAAAATAAACACAAAAAATTAAAACGGAATTTTGTTGAAAGTGACATAATTCACGTTTTAGTTGGAGTGCAATTTCTTTTAAAATAATTATTTTTAAACAAAGCTTCTTGTATTTTAACGCAAGATGCCTAGTGGATGATTTTATTGTGGATATCGAAAACGTACATTTACAAATCATTCGAAACACTATTAGAATCCGGTAAAATCCTTTAAAATTGCTTGTATTCTATTGGGAACTTGAAAATCTTCATATATGCACATAAAAAAATATTAAACAAAATTCAGTGCAAACAAATAATTTTTCTTTAGATTGTTCCATTCACTTAATTATCAGAGAAGGTTATTTAAGCCTGAATTACAAAAATAATATTTTTTTTATCTTAATAGATTTATAAAGTCGAGGCACGGTTGGTGCCAGCAATTAATTTCTTATCATATAACGATTCTTTTAAATATTTAAATATTTGAACTTATAGAAATGGCTCGAATCAGAGTTTTGACAAATATGAGAATAAAATAATTTTGACGTGTGCTCATTTCTCATTAAATAATCGTTCTTTGAATAAGTAAACATTGTAGTTTCAATTGAATGAAGTTAACTTTTTTTTAAATTTCGACATGTAGGAGACAGGATTTTCTTTATTGGTTTTATTTGCATAATTAAATAAGGAAATGCGAACAAAAATGCTTTAAAAGTACCAAAGATACAAATGATGCTCGGGTTTGATTACCATGAAATGTGTCAACATTAAAACCATATTTTTATCGAATAACCTTCAAGTGCAGAGGTTTCGTTTAAATACAAAATAATTTTATTTCTTCATCAGATTCATATGACCAAATTATATTTTGTTGAAGCTAAGCTTCTATAAATATTAGGTATTTTTAACTATTTTTTATCAGCATTTGTTTATAATGAAAATATGTTTATTATGTTTTAGTAATACGCAATTACTATTAAACAAAAGAACAAGTATGATTATTAATATATTGCGTTTTTCCTATGACAAGTTCTGAAAATCCCTGCACTGAGAGACTTTCCATTTGAATGAATGATAAGAACGTTCGATAGTTTATTATTCTGCAATATCAAAACACGAAAAAAAGTGATGCGTTTTAAAATTTGATATCGTGATTTTCAACAAAAAATTAGGAGAAAAGTCTATCCAATGACATGAAATATCCCAGATTTCATAGCACATGATGACGTATTGTAATTTAAAATAATCTTTCTATATTTTCTCTTTTCTTAGAAATTATATACAAATTTTTAAAAAAGTGACATTTTAACTTGTTTTAAGTTTTTAGTTTAATTGACAAGTTCTTAAATTATGATATTTTTAGTTTAAAATACGCAGTTCTAAAATCATCTATAAAAAAATGATCCATTTTAAGCATAGGTTTCTCAAATGCAGTTCGCACCCCTTTAACAATTTGAAATTAAAAGGCGTAGAAATAGAAAATTTTCGATAAAAAGTGTTTTTGTTGATCAACTTGCATTATAAATTAATATTTTTCAATCGTACTAAACATTAGGTATTATTAAGTTAACATTAATTTGGATTTCAATACGAGTCCGAAACCGTTCAAGAACTGTAAACGTCCAAATGATTCAATTTCAAATTTTATTCAAATATTTGACTGTTCACACAAACCGAACAATTATTAATCAAATGTTTAAAACTAGACATTTTTCATAGATAATCGTGATTCATCAAAATTCCAAAGAAGTAACAACTTTGAGCGCTACTATTTTAATGGTTTTTACTTTTAAAATATTTAATTTTTAAGCGGAATAATAAAATGTTGATGTATAAATGGTAATTTAACATTAAGTAGCCGAATCACAAAAAACTTAATAATTTCAAAAGATGTTTTCTTAACTGAAGTTTTAAAAATATGCTATAAGGATTATTTTTAAGCAAATTTTTGTAATTTTGCAGATCGGGAAGATAATAATACAGCACTATACGATAAATCGAGACATGAGTTTTAATTTCTTTAATAGGTCGCAGACACTAGACATGATCATAATTATAAATTTCTCAAATACGTTTTACAGATTTTAATATACACTTTGTTGCTTATTGAAACTATTTTTAAAATACTCATTTGTCTGCTAACACTTATTGAATACTATTATGGAAATGTCAAATTTCAGTATTTTTATGTGAGTAACTCAAATGGTTCAACATTTTTCCGTATTTTGATATACAAGTATACTGAACTTTGATTTATTTTTATTATTTATTTATTTAGAAAAAAGCTATCTCGAATCCACAGATTTGTTTTAGCTTTAATCTATTTTTTTCACACGAAAGTATTTTTAACTCCCTTTGAATTCTTAGGGATTTAATAAAAATTTTTTTAATTTCACTTGAAATTTTTTTCCATTCATTACAACTTTAATAAATTCAAGGATTTTTTTTCAACATTTTGTAACTGTTTTAGATAGCATTACATTTAATGAATTTCATCGAGTTCTTCTCATTTCGTTTGTATTCTTCTAAACCTTATCATCGTTTTCTCACTTCGTTAGATATGTTTTATTTATTCACTTAAATGACGTTAAATTCTTAATTCTACCAACTAAGTTATTACTGATTTACAACTTGTTTAATTTATAATTGGAAATAAGAGATACAAAAATAATTATGTTTTTCTAAAAGAAAAACTTTTTTAGATACTATCCACTGGTTAATCTGAAAATATATTTCTTTTAATCTATGGTGCTTAATGAATGATTTTAAGCATAGAAAGCATAGCGAATTTTTCTAGTGTTCAGAATGCACTTAAAAAATAGAAAAGATCAGATCCTGCAGAATGAAAAGTTCAAAAAGACTTCGGGATATTTAGAGGATTATGTAAACATTTTGAATAATTAAAAAATTCTTATTATTTCAAATTAATGCAGAAGATTTCATAAAGACTACACTAATATTACAATAAATTTATAAGGTTTTTATAACATTTCTAAACATTGCTAAAAAATTTCACAAAATTAAAAAAATAGTCGAAAAACTCGAAATGAGTTTACACAAACTTCGACGTCTAACAGAAAGTGTAAATAATTTGAATAATTTGGCTGCATATTTTCTTTTCTCTGTAAACCCACTTATATTCTCAATAATGTTAAAAAAATATCGTGATTGATATCAAATGTATCAGGATAAATTTCATACAATTAAAAAAATATATATGGTAGTCAAAATGATTCAAGTAGATACGTGCCTTCTTCAACTTTTACAAGTATATCTGCTGTTCTGGTCTTCACGTTAAAAGAAGAAATTCTTTTTGGTTATATTTGTTTAAAGAAGAGTTCGTTCTGCATATGTCTTCACCATCGACGTTATGATTTAATGAAAGCATTTTATTGAGTTTCTATTTATACGGAAAATAAAAAGGTACCAAGATTTTTCGTTCACGTGCTGATTTCCCTCGCCCTAGACTTTATTTCCACGCACTCTTTGGTCCCAGAAACCAACAGCTTCCTAACGAAATTGTAACTCAAAAAATCCGCTTGGGTCTCTGAAAATCAACAGCAGTGACTAGAGCATAATTTCAGAAGAAACTTCTGATAAATATAAACTTTTATTTATTGTTTTAGAGCTAAGCTCGTAGCATGAATGCTTACCTGGTAGTGTTTCTATTCCTGGTTAACCACGAAACAGATCTCTCAATGATCC
Organism: Belonocnema kinseyi; assembly: GCF_010883055.1. NCBI lineage: Eukaryota > Metazoa > Arthropoda > Insecta > Hymenoptera > Cynipidae > Belonocnema > Belonocnema kinseyi. The sequence goes on along the minus strand of NC_046659.1, from coordinate 113,975,508 downwards.
TGAAAAGTTTCCTCGTCCTGTGATGAACTTCCATTTATTCATCTTATTTTGAAAACAAATCCGCGCCGGATATTCAAACATCAGAACTGCACTTTTCCTGCCGATAACCTACTCAAACTAAGAACAGGCCATGATACATTTGCACTTATGATAACCCAAGAAAAAATTGTTATATCAAACACCAACGGTGACGCCTTTGCAATATTGGAGAGCACTAACATTATTATGTAATTAGAGACCAAAATCCTTTACATTGACCATTCAATAAAAAATGTTAAACATAAATATAGAAATTTGTTGGTATTTACAGTTGGATTGCAAAGAAAAGGACAAAAAAAATAGTCTCATCATTAAGTACAGTTTTTATTGCCTATATAATAATGTTTCCTCAAAGACTAATACAATTAATAAATTCACTCCCAATGAATAAAATTTTTCGCCATAAATCGATTCGCTTTATTCCTTTGATTATCATACCAAAATTAACACATAAAATTTTTAAAACTAAAGCACAACAATAATATATCCAGAATAATATATTATTACCTGAAATATTTCCATGTGACGAGATGGAATAATTATAAAATTATTTTGAATAATGTTGAAAAAAACAATGGTTAAGTTTTTGAATGGTAATCCATATTTTTTGGATATTATTTCTCAGATAAAAAGAAAATAAGGCCAAAAATAAACATTTACTTTTTTAAAAACTATGATATAATTTTATATATTTGTAACAATTAAACTGCGGGATCGAATAAGGGCACATAAACTTATTTCTCCGAAAGTGGGATGACCCCTGGAGGCTTTTAAAAACATTTTTAATGTTTTTTTTTCAACTCGTGCTCAGTCAGTCAGTTTTTAATATTTTTCAATACAATTTTAAGGGAATGAAGTTCAAAATGTCCTTAAACAGATAGAGCAGAATGAATTCTACATTTTTCTTTAAATCCTTGCAAAAATTTTTTTCTGATGCCCGTCGCTTATTGGACTTATCTAACTCCCAGCGTTTCGTTTATCGAGCGAATTTTGAGCAACAAAAAACTTCAAGCGGGAAAGTTGTTAACAACAGTGCAAAGAAAGTTTCTGGAAAATTTTAACAAAATCGAATTAATATATAAAATTATTAATATCTCAATTCGATGGCGTCTAGGCAACGCACGGACTGCAGTGAGAGTTTCAGATCCGATTTATGTTACAGTTCCCCGGTGAAAAAAATAAAAACCAATCAAGTAATCAGGTAATGTAAAAGCGCTATGCATAAATAAATACTAGTGCATTATTATTATTTTTTATTATTACACCATTAAGCCATTTCCCTTTCGGGGTAGGCGTGACTCACTCGGTAGGGTCTCATTTACACATTCTAACCATTCTTTCCGCGGCCTACCTCTGGGCACGTTGCCACTTACTTTACCTTGATACACTTGTTTCGTTAGTCGTTCATTTGGCATTCTCTCAACATGTCCGAACCATCTTAACCGATTTCTTTCCCATGTGTCTACCAGCGTCTCTTCTGCACCACATTCTTTTAGAATTGGCTTGTTACTCACTTTGTCCATCAAGGTTTTCCCACATATTATGCGCATGAATCTCATGTCAATTACGTTAATTTTACTCTTATCTTTTTCTTGATAATTCCATGTATCGCTACCGTATAGTACTGCCGGTACAAATATGGAATTATGTATTGCCATTTTAGCTTTATTTGATATATTTTCACTTCTGATAAGGGGACCTGCTCTACCAATAACTTTTTTACCTTTATTTACTCGTCTATCTAATTCCTGATCTATCTTCCCGTCCCTAGTAAATAAGCTACCAAGATATACGAACTTATCAACTTGTTCAATTCTCTAATCATTTAATAGAATATTGCATAGTGTTTTCTCACTCTTTCCTTCGAACACCATAGTTATTGTTTTATTTGCGTTAATTTTGAGGCCTATGCGCTTCATGCTTGCATCTAGTTTATTCAACATTCTTTGTAGGTCTTCGATAGACTCTGCCGTAACAACCTTATCATCTGCGAACGCTAACCCTCGTACCCTTACTGTTTGGAGATCCACACCCTCTTCGTCGAAGAGAGCCATTCTTAAACACTTGTCCATAAATAATATAAATAACCATGAAGACATAACGCATCCTTGTCTAACTCCTTGAATAATATCGAAACAGTCACTCAGTTTCCCATTCACTCTTACACTCGCTTTGCTACCTGTATATATTGTTTTTATAGCTTGTAGGATCCATGCATTGACTCCGTACTCTTTCAGGTCTTCCCAGAGTTTACTTCTATCTACCTTGTCAAAAGCTCTTTCTAGGTCAACAAATGCACAGAAAACTTTTTTTCCTACTCTCAAACTTTTTTCTGTTATTTGCCTTAAGCTGAATATTTGATCCGTACATGACCTTGCTGGCATAAACCCGCTTGGGATTTCCCAAATCTTGGCTTCTGTTATTTTCATTACCCTACGAATAAGAATTTTTAAATATATTTCACTTACGGTGCCTAATAAGCTAATCCCTCTGTAATTATTGTTTAAGCATTTTAGCGTTAGTACCGTCTACCCCGGCAGCCTTACCGTTTTTCAAGTTCTTAATTATATCCCTAACCTCAGTGACACAGACTTCCTCAATTGAGTTTTCCGTCGCATCGTATTCAATATCGCAGTTGTGGTGTCCTATAGCTTCATCTCCGAATTGTGTTCTGAAATAGTCTCTGAAAGCCTCTAGTATTTCATCTGCATTATATACCATTTCCCCCTTACTATTTCTCATGTTGACAATTTCTGTACTTTTGTTTCCTTTCACTTTTTTATAAAGTAGTTTTCTGCTTCCTTCAAAGCCGTTTTGTATTTTTATCTCTTCTTCTGCTCTAATTGTATCTTTGCTTTCTTTAACTAATCGTTTAAGTATCCTGTTTTCGCGTCTATAATCATTTCTACGTCTATTTCTTTCTTCATTGCTAAGAGCTGCGATGTTCAAAGTTCTCTTGTACGCTTCTTTTTTTGATTTTTGGGCAGCCTGAATTTCATCATTCCACCACGCATCACCAAACATTCTTCCTACAACTGCGGTACAACACACTTCGATCGTACATCTAACTAGGATATCCCGTAACATTATCCAGGCGCCCTCTACATCTTTGTTTTTTATACGGTCCTCCCATGTTGCCCTATCTATGCTTTCAATTATCTTATTTTGGAAATCTATTCACACATCCGGTTTCTGTAGGTTCTCAATTTTGATTCGCGTTTGTTTTGCTTCGTTGGTTCTCTTTTTTCTCCATCCCCGACCTAAGTTAATTTTTGAGATCATAAGGTAATGATCAGTATTGCATTTAGGACCCCTCATGACTCTTGTATCTTTGACTAACTCTCTTACTCTTTCATCCGCAACAACAAAGTCAATTGTAATGCGGCTATTTCCTTTAGACCAGGTGTACATGTGGATCATTTTATGCCTAAACCAAGTATTTTTAATAAATGTGAAGTAATTTATTCACCTAATATTATGTACAATAGAATGGTTCTATTCTTTAGAAAAAGTGTACAAAATTAAAACAAGACGCGCACGAGTCTCTTAGACGCTTTTCACTTATGAAGTTAATTATTTCTTGAATATCAATTCTATTGGGCTATAATATTTCAGAAAACTTCTTTGCACTGTTGTTAAGAACTGTGTTGCTGGAAGTTTTCTTTTAAATAAAAATTCGCTCGATAAACGAAACGCTGAAAGTTAGAGAAGAAAAATTAAAAAGAATTTTTTTACATAAAATTTGTAATTACTTTCACCTCATGAGTCTAAGGACATTCCAAACTAAAACCCCTAAACATTTTATTAAAAAATCCGCTACGAATTTTTTCCTCGAGGAAAAAAGATGCGCGTATAAAATTCTGCATCTAGACATAGTCTTCAAAAATTGAACTTCGAAAATGTTTCTGAAAGCCCGCAAGGGTCTACCCACTCTCGGCGAAATAAAATTATGTCTTCTTATTCGATTCACCAGGCCAATTGTTGACGAAAGAAAACTTATTGTGACAATAACAACCATATAAAATTTCAGATAATGTTTAATTCGCCAATGTTGAAGTTATTCTATCGAACTATTTCAAATCTTGCGTTCAATCCATTGCAAACACAGAAAATTGGTCCAAAAATGTTTATGATTTATAGAATCAAAGACAATTTGTTTTCTTCAAATATAAACCAAGAATACGAATGAGTACTACACTATGAATGACTATCATAAATAATATTACCCATGGAATGATAATTTTAACGAGATTCGTCGAACAAATTGATTTCTTATCATGTAATTATATTTTTAGAATAAAATATGTTACCTCCACGAAAGAAGGTAAAGATCAATTATATTTTTTCATCTAATGTTATATACATGGCGTTTATTCTATAACGACTACAGATTTTTGAGTGCTTCAAGAATTTCAAGAAATATCTACAATGTTAAACAGTCTTTAAAGATTTTATTGGATTTAAAAACATTTGCAAAGGCATCAAGAAGTGAAATTTTTGTAAGTGATGTAAAAGAACCTTTCAGGGTATTTGTTGATTTTAAAGAATTTGTTAAATATCTCAACGATTTCACATGATATATTTTTTTTAAATGACATTCCAGCCTCTATTTTTTTAGAACATAATACCTTTTTAAATAACAAATAGTTTACCTTCAGAAATAAGGTCACAAATCGATTCAATTTTTTTCTATTTTCGACCTGTCCAAGCAGAAAGTTATATACAGATTATACTTAGTTAAAAGAAATATGTATAATTTTCATTTGTGTTATACATGAAATGTATAATACTATATTTTGGGCTCCTGTCCAAAAAATACAGTATCATTTTCATAGATTAAAATTAAGGAATTCGAAACTCAAAGCTTTTTCAAATCAATCGTTCTAAATTATTCTATAACGCAAACAAACTTTAGCTCAATAAGGGTAGATTAGGGAGAGAGAATAATTCATTAAAGAATAATCATTTTTTGATTTACGATACGCTGTTTAAAATTCACTCCATTTAATCTAAAATTTAAAACGTAAAACCTGAAAATCAGTGCTAAAGTTGAATTTCATTAATTTTATAGTACTTCAAATGTGAGCATATATTTTAACTTTATAATTGGGGATACCATTCCTGATTTTCATGGGACTTTTTCATGTAACGGTGATAACTGATAATAATTTTTGTTAGTTTCAGTTTTTGTTTGAAACGTACTTAAAGAACTTGACAATCTTAAGTAAGTACGAGTAATCTGATAAAGCTGGGAATATATAAGAGTGAATCTATTCCTACTTCTCAGCCGCTGATCATGAAATAATTATAAAAGAAATGAAGATGGTTCCCTACATTCTGATTTTTACCTTTATGGCTTACTTGGATTTGGCTAGTAAGTGTAATTAGATTACTATACTTCGGGTTTGCCAAAAAAATCCTATTTTTAAGGCTTTGGTTTTTTCACCAATTGTTTTTAAACTTTATCGGGTTCTTGCCTATGGTTTCAAAATGGTTTATTTGTTTTATTTTTACTTTTTCACCATAATGAGAATGTCTTATTTTGATCGTGGAATCGAAAATATCAGATTTTCCGGTGGTGTCTATCTTTCTTTCTTGTTGCTATTTTTGGTCTGTAGTTATAGCACTTTCAATTTAAAAAATAAATAAAATTGCAATTTCAAGTCAAATAACGCACAATATAAAATAAGCCTTTTTAAATTCCCTACAAGATTATCTTAAAAATATTTTTAATTTTCTTAAAAAGTCTAAAATTCACATTCTGTCAAATTTTGATTTTTTCCATGGCTCAGACATGCATTTAAAATGAAAATAAAAGATTAAAATTGAAACTTTTATAAAAGTGACATAATGAACGTTTTTCTTGTTGCAAATTTTATTTAAAAAAATTATATTTTCGAACAAAGCTTGTCGTATTTTAATCTGTGATGGCTAGTGGAAGATTTTAATGTGGACATTGACGGGTAAATATACAATTCATTTAAAAAAATTATTACTGAATTTCAAATATCTCACAAGGACCAGCTTAATGCATATATAATTTATAAGATAGTAAACACAGTATGTATTATAAATTAAACATTTTGAAATCTGTTAAAATATCTCAAACTGCTGCAAAATATTTTGAAAGAATATTTAAATCTTATAACATTCTTAAAAATTCATTATGGTATATCGAGAACTTCAAAATTTTATTCAGCCTAAAGCGAAAAAAATTTTAAAAGTTATCATCAAACAAATAAATTTGATTATCATAGCCCTATTCTCGTGTACGTAATATGTTCGGATTATTGTAAAGACAATGAAAAGATCGCTTTATTTGCACCGCTGAAGCATGGTTGGCGTTACCAAATTTGGGTTGCTTGAACTAATTTATCAAATATAATTTTCTTACATATTATTGTAATCAATTAATTTATTTATTTATTTAGTAATATATAGGTTTTATAATTATCTATTTTATCGTAAAAAATTTAATGCAAATTATACCTGAAAAAAACAACTATAAACAAGCAGATTTTTCAACCACTTCCCTTTTTGTTTTTACTTTTTGTATATATTACCGTCCTAAGAAGAGGTTAGCATGTTTGATTCTGCTTTTATTTGTGGAAAAAGCGACAAAGATATAAAAATTACAATATTTTTTATAATTAGAATGAAAATCAATCATTTTAACCAAAAAGGATAGGTTTGTTGTTATTTTTGCAAATTATCAATGATATTTTCCTATTATAATTAATTTCTATAAAGATAATAATATTCAGAATTGAACCTACTTAAAAAATTATTTAAAATTTGGAAATTTTAATTATTAAATTCTTATGTACGAGGGTAGTTCAATAAGTCCTTAGAATGAAGTATAAAAACAATTTTTTTTGGGTAATTTTTTTTTTATTTTTCAACATAATCTCCTTGGAGCTCTAT
>NC_046659.1:113948394-113968445 GCF_010883055.1 Belonocnema kinseyi | reverse complement strand
TTTTATCTCATATGGAGTTAAACCCTTTAAATGAAAATGTTTGATTACCGCTCTGAACTCGTTTTTTTCCATTTTTCTTAACGAACAATTTTTTTTTTAATTAGTTATAAAACACGTAATCTCAGAAGATGTGGACTGTGACTGCACCATATATCTAGTCGGGAGTGGTGCTGACTGAAAACAGATGATTTGGAGCGATTCGCGCGCCATCTGTTGGTCATTCTAAGGACTTATTGAACTACCCTCGTATAAATGTATATATTAAAATCAAATATTTTTTCCTCAGTACATCACGACACTACTTGAAAGCCTGTTTAAAGTCACAAATACAGTCTCGAAAATTCAGGAAGGTCTCTCTCTAATACACTCATTTAACCTCTCTCACACTCTTTCTTCCTTTTTCTCTCTCTTGCTCTGTCTATCCAATTCTTCTTCGTCTATGTTTTCTTTATCGAATCGTGGAACCTACTGATAGATACGGCACCGCCACAAATTAAGAAAAAACTGAAATTCTATTAAATATTAGCAAGAAAACTTATCGTAAGTAATTATTTTTAAAACTTAGTGTGACATCTTTGATTAGAATGAATTGATAATCACCGCTCTTTTTAATAAAAATTGCTTTAATGTATTCAAGATACCACTTTGAGATATATATTCGCCTGGCAGCTGGCGCGGTTGTCAAAGACAGGCTCATTTCACTTCTTTGATCGGACCCATTTTTAATTCTAAGGGTTGAAAATCATATTTAAAAAGTTTTAATTGTATTTTTACCAATTTTTGGTTAAAATATAATATTAGCACAATTTATATTTGTGAAAAAAACACTGTATGTTGCAGTATTTAAAAAAAAAATGAAACAAGTATTTTTAGCTGATATTAACATTTAGGGACAAGAGCTACCCGTAAAATTTATTCCCGGAAATCATTTTTTCAGTAGCTCTGAAACGCATAAATATGATTTCGAAGGTTGCAACCCCTATTTTTGAAATTCTTAAATCTTATTTTTTAAAGCCATTTTCTGTTTAAAACATATAACTATATTTATATGTGTTTAAAAATACTCTGAATAAATAAAAAATATAAATAATCCGTATTTTACGGTTTTTATTTTATTAATACAGACGTTAATAATAAATGCTTTATTATTAATTTCAACTAATAAAAAAAACCGAAGAATTACCATAATGCGGTATCTTTTGTATAATAAGAAAATTTGATTACTTATAGATCTTTTATATACTGATTGTGTGTTTTGATGAATGGTTTGTTCATTTAATACGCAGTTTTGTGACTTTTTTGAACGAGTTTACTTCTTCTATATGAGAGTATAATATGATTTGAAGAAATTATTGAATGAAAATGAAGGCGTAACATACGTGTAAGTATTATTAAAATTTTTAATTCGAGAATAATTTTTGACGTCAGATTATGAAAAATATATAATGAGTATATTTTATTCGCGATTAAAATGTACATGTGTAATATATACTTAGGTAGAACTACTTTTGTATGCATGCATTATAAAAATAAAATTTCTGTAATGCGAAAGCTTTATTAATGTATTAAAAAAACGTTTTGATAGATTTTAATGTATTAAATGTTAATATAGATCGATGAAAAAATCGTTTTCAATAAGAATATTACAGACATACAAAATATTGTAATAAGGCGTAGATTAATTGTGGGCTGTGATGTTTGTCAACGGTATAGTTTTTACATTTCAAAATTAGTTTGTGCTGATTTAAAAAATTATTGTATAATTTTTTTAATATTCTACGTGTGCATAATTTTATTTGATTCAGTGATTAGCAGTTGAGTAGTATTGCATTAATAATCTTATATAATAGAATATAATACAAGTTAATAATAAAATATAATTAAGGTTGGTTACCCCTAATTTCAAGTAATTTGATTAAATCTCCAAATACGGTTACATTATTTTTTTAAATTCATTGAGAGTATTTTTAAAACAAATATAATTGTAGTAATATATTTTTTACATAGGAGTTGCGACCTTGAAATGAACACGGCAATCTTTTAGACTTTTTTTGTATCAAATATTTTGTCACTGGTTTTATTTCGGTACCTTTCTTCGTATGGGAACTACTGAAGAAATAATTTTGGGGAGTAAATTGTAGGGCATGATTTGGCCCCTTGAAAGTTAATATTAGCTTCAATAATACGTTTTTCTTATTTTTAAAATGCTGCAACACAGAGTATTTTTTAAACAAATATAACAGGAGCCAATTGTTTCCCGAAAGTCGGTTTAAAAATATACGATTTTTAAATTTTTGAAACAGGGTTCTAACCCTTGAAATTGATAATGGGCCAGTCTTGTAGGCTTTATCATTCCAAACATTGTGGCGTTGGCCGATACAATAAATACCATGTCTCTCATCTGTTTACGTAATACAACAAATTACTATATGACAAAATCGGTGCCGGACACATGGGGACCATTCCTTGTCAGTCTCATTGGGTGCTGTCAGCTTCAAGCATAGGAGATGCTACTCGACGTGAGCTCGCCATCGTGCTTATTCACGTGGGCCTTCTGCATCTGGTGAAACTCCAGAATGTCATGACGCAGCTGCACAGGTGGGCGGTTAGGGTCAAGCGCCTTACATTAATACTACATTTCTCTAATAATATAGTTCTCTCCCCCTTGAGTGTAACCAACCCCCTCTACCACTCCCTTTACCCAAAGTCGCGGCGGGGAGTTCATTCTTGCAATGTCTATCTTTGGACGAGCACTTTTCAGAGTTTGACTTTATAAGAGATCATTTTTTGAATTAATTAATGAATTTTACTAAGCTTAGGCTTGAAAAAGAACAGATATTTGAAACGCCGTTGGATTTTTAGATATAATTTTCAAAAATTCTACATTGAAAAGAAATTCAGCTATTTTTGGTATTCACAGCAAAAGAAGCTATTCTATTTGATTACATTTTATCAAAGGCGAATTGGTTCTGCAGATAGATTGACTATCAACGTCAGGATTAATGTACCTTTTTAATCTAAGAAGAAACATAGAGAACGCACTCTACGTGAAGGTCAAAAATATAAATAATTCAGTTCATGTAAAAATTAAATTAAATCTGGACTTTTAATAACAAGAATTTTAACCCTACAAGAAAGCACCTATGCATTCAATCACAGATCAAACGCTTCTTATCGACGAGTGAATGCTTTGCAGACAATCACAAGCATTTAAAACCATAGTTAAGATCTCGAGCCATATGAGCAGTGCCTAAAAGATCGCCCACTTTTGAAATGTCTCAAAAAACTTTCCTAATCAAACAGAAAACTATAAATTTCTATTTCCTTTTTCAGGATTAAGCTCCCAGTCTAAATGCTTACCTGGTGGCGACTCTTCTCCTGGAGATACTCGTAACAGAAGTTCTCATTCTCCTGAAACTTCTTCTCCTGTGAGGTCCAGGACCAGGTCTCCTTCTGCCGAGCATTCTTCTCGAGCAAATTCTTCTTTTTCAAGGCCTTCTTCTGACAGGTGCATAGTTCAACCTACAAGGCTGCCTTCTTCTAACGGGCGTGGAAATAGTCTTGATAAACTTCCCTTTATTCAGCTCACTTCCAAAACGAATCCACATCGTATATTTAAACTTCAGAAATACTCTTTTCCTTTAGATAAAAAACTCAAGCTTAGAATAGGCGAGGGTACTTTTGTGCCTTTGCCTGACCAAGAACAAATTGTTGTATCAACAACAGCAGTAGTGAATGCACATATGTGAGTTGTAATAGTGATCATAATCATCCTCCGCTCATTGCTTATTCTTTGCCGTCAGTGTATGATTATAGCCGCGTGCACCTCATCTTATATTTCTTACGAAATGCAAATGATAAAGTCTTAACACTTCCTTGGATATAGGAATTATCTGAATTAATTATATATTCTCTTTAAAAGTTTAAAGAGAAGGAAGTTAGATAATGACAATGATTACATGACTAAATGTAAAGTTTCTGACAAAGTGTACATCAAAGAAACCTGCAGGACATTAAAGAAACGAATGGCGGAGCACAAAATATATTGCGAAATCGGTAATAATAAAATTTCTATACAGAAACATCCTTTAATCTGTAACAATTTTCTCGACTTAAATAATATCAATATCAAAATGTTAGTGAAATAGAATATCTCCTAAATTTCAAAGTCATTATCACGCTTAATAGATGTGTTCACGGTTCTTGCGTTCAATCATAACTGCGAGGAGTTGTTTTCATTAAATATTTACACGTTCCATGTCCTTATCTCAGTTTCAGTTTTTATCACATCCATCATTAAACAATTTAAAATTGGAAAGTTTTTGTTCGCTTTACAGATTTGATTAAAGAAATGTAGAAACAAAAACTTTTGAACCTCGACTTTTTTACGTATGGGACTACTAACAAACTAGCTAACAAACAAATTTGAAAATTGCTGCACCCACAATGATCATGTTGTGGAGAGCTTTAAGATTATGGATTTTGCGAACACCTTAACGTTGTAAGATAAGAATTTGCTGAACAGATCACTTAAGATAAATAATTCTGTTTCTGTTTATAACTTTTTGTGATCCGATATTGAGATAACGAGATCAGTCCCTTCAGGGTTGCCATTGAATTCTTCCAGGCTTTAAATTAGCAACGGCATATTTTTCTAGCTAAAACCCCATTCCAAGCTCTTTGTGGAAGAAGTACCCTTCAAAATGGCGACGTGCGGAGTTGTGGAAATAATTTGAGGAAGAAGATAAAAGGGTTCATGGTGTCACCCAGAGAAAAAATCTTTTCCGTCATCACTTTAGTTCATCGATAGGTAGCACTGGTAGAATGCTTTATCATTGCAGACACATATATTGATGAGCAGGTTCTCACGATATCCTACTACGCCTTTTTTTCGATCTGTGTTTTCAAAACATCTCTTGGCACTCAGGTCCGTTTGTTTGTAAAAGTCAATAATTTAGGATAGTTGTGAAAATCGTATATAGTCAGACAAGTTACCGACACCGGGAGGATATCTGCACGACCTGCCACCAACCATTCCACTTGATACCATATGGTCCAAGAACAGAATAGTTCTCCATCACTTTTAATACTTTCTGCAAATCCTTGTCAGTGAAATTTGGGTCGTCCTCCGTAGTTATTCGCCTATGTTATATCTACAAATTTAAAATGAAATAAGAAATAAATTTGCGCTTTACTTTGCTTTATCTCTAAATTATTTCCAATTCAAACCAAGGTTTTTTAATGCCCTTAAAGTCCATTGAATTTGATGCATCTTTCTTTTAATCACCTTGAAGACTTTTAAAATTAGTTTAAATTGTGTACTTCTGCTTGTCACTTAGCTACTTCTAGTTGGTTTGACATTAAATCTCATTAACTCTATAAGCAGCTTTTTTATTGCAAGGTATTATCGATCCAAATTCAAATCTTCTTATTTGTTGGTAATAACCTTAGTAGGTGTATTCCCGTTGTTTCGCAGGATGTTTATTTCCATTTCTATTCGAAAACTTTCCTCTTTTACGAGCATTTATTTTTCATCATTTCAACCATGAAAAATATTTGTCATATTGGCAATACATTTTTTTTCATTCCTTGCTATCTAATAGGACTACAGTTTGCTAAAGTTTTAGCCTGAAGAGATTTATAGAATTTAAATTTCGTTTTTTCACATTCAAGGAATGTCATAGAATCTCGTGGGGTTTCCGACGATTTTGAAGAATACTTAAACTTCTCAAAGATTTCACATGATTTAATACGTTTGTTTGTAAGAGATTCGTTAGACACATACATGTCTAATGACATAATCATTTTCGAATAATTAAATACTTTCTTTATGAAAAAAGGTAAAATGTTAATTATTTTCTTCAGGAATTTCGACCTGATCAAGCGGAAAAATTACATATAGTTTTCACGTAGTTCAAAAAATTATGTGTATTTTTCATTTGTTTTATGCATGAAATGTAATAATATTTGGCACTACTTATGCTTTTTGCTTCTAGACTTAGAGGAAAATTTTTTTATTCAGATTAAGAGAACCGAGTATTTGATATAACAAGAATTTCACTGATAGAAAAGACCGTGGCTACCTGTACCGAAATTTCGGTAAAAGTAACCAAATATTTTTGTAGACACACCCATATTTGTACATAAATTTCGGTACACCCAGACTCTTTTTTTTTAGAAAATTTGTATTTTTGCGTTGATAATTAGCTGTTGTGTTGAAAATCTAGTCAATAACACTAACGTAACAAAATTGAACTTCTTAAGAAAACTGCATTATGAACTGGAATTCTTAATTAGAATTGTGAAAGTTTTAAAGATGAAAAAGATTATTTTTAGGTGCCTCTTAAGTTTAAATTTGCATCCCGCTTTTTTAACTTCACTCCATAAAATCTAGAGTTTGGTAAAGTGAACACTGAAAATCAGTCATAACATGACTTTTATTAATCCCACAGTACTTAGAATCTAAGCATATATTTTTATTTTACAATTGGGGATACAATTCTTGATTTTCAAGTGACTTTTTCATGTCACGATAATAACGAAAAATAAACATTATTCTTTATATCTGATTTCGCTAAAAATATTAGTCAAGAACTTGATTACCTTTAGTAATGCTAAGCAATCTAATAAAACTTGGTACGTATAGCAGTGAATATGTTCCCAATTCTCAGCAACCGATTACAAAATCTTTATAGAATAAATGAAGATCCTTACCTATAGTCTGATTTTTATCTTTGCAGCTTACCTGGATTTTGAGGGTAAGCGTAATTATATTACTATACGTCAGGGTTTCCCGAAAAAAGTCATATTTTCTATGCTTGCGATTTTTTCTATGAATATTTTTTATCTTTCCGGGAACTTTTTGGGTTTTTGAAACCGTTTTTTTTTATTTTGACATTCTCGTAATAATGAGAAAGTAACAGTTTCATGGTAAAGCTTACTATGGCTGAATACGAAATAAAACAGGCCTTACCGAGGTAATAACCCAGAAATTAGTTCCCTGAAAATTTGTGAGGATTTAAAAATTTATTCTTATAAATTGAAACATGTAGTTTTTTGTTAATTTGGAACGACATTTTAATTTTGAGAACATATCTACGGTACACAATAAGCACCCGGTCAGATCTTCATTTTTGTATTCAGTCATGCAAGGACAAACTCAAGACATGTTTAATTTATGAGATAAGAAACACAGTATATATTATGTATTATGTTGAAATATTTTGAGCTGCTGCGAAATATTTTGAAACAAGATTAGAATCCTTTAAAATATTTTAAAATGTCTCGTATTTTAATAAAAATATTCATTTAGGCAAGTGAATATCCGAAAATAATTTTTTAGTCTACATGACTACATTTTCACTGACGGAGCCTGGTTGCCATTACCAAATTTTTATTGTTTAGATCAAGTGAATAGGCGCGAACAATAAGTGGTTAATAATAATCAGACAATTTTTCAGTGGTACGAAAAAGAAATAAAAATAAAATCCTAAAAGAGTGCCTGTTTATAATGGATTTTTCCGAATTGAAACTGAATTGAAGTAAATTAAAGTACGCTCCCTAATAATTATTAGGGAGCGTACTTTAATTTTAAGGGATTTTCAAAAGATGGTGATATTTGTACTATATTGCATTTACATACATCGTTATATATGTTTTTTGACGCCCCATTATGTTGCCTCAGTTTTCAGTCGGTGTCCTTTTACTAAAGTGTAGAAAGCATACTTTTTGTAGCATCAAAGATGTCGGCTTGCTTACGAACAATGCAGCATTTACAGGAAGTTTTACTTTTCTTTTTCGATTCAAAGAAAAGTGTAGCTGAATCATTAGGGGTTGATTCTGAAACCAGTTCTAGACTCTTAGATTACCACTTATTGTGATCCATGACTCGCACTTAAAGTTACCTAAAGAAGTGGTGCATCATTCATTTTGATTTGAGCGATCACCTAAATTTGACCCTAAAATGAGCACATTTCAAGTAAAAGCTGATTCAACCTAGTTGTTTATGACTATTATAAGACATCGTTTTCTGAATGAGTCCATCAATTTCACTAGGCGTAAGCTTTTAGAAGTATCATATAAGGGTTGAAGGGACGTTATATTTTTGGATTTATATTTTAAGAATTAAACCTTGACATGAGTTTACGATATTTTTGGTATTTACTGCGAAAGCAGCAATTCGTATGTACACAGAATATATTCACACTTAAAAAGTATTCGTGTGTAGGTCAAAAAGATCAAAAATGCATGTCCTGTCGGGAATGTAACTACTGTCTTTTCTCTCATACTTCCGAAAAATGTAAACCCCATTTTCTTGTTTTAGAATTAGGCTCGCAGTTTGGATGGTTAGCTAATAGCACCCCTATTCCTGGTGATCCTCGTAATAGAAATTCTAATTCTCCTAAAAAGTCTCCTCCTGCTGTGAGATCCAGGTCCAGATCTCCTCCTGCCATACATTATTCTCGAACTTGGTCTTCTTCTTCAACACGTACAGCTGACAGGTGCACAGTTCAACCCACGATGCTACCTTCTTCTGACGGACGAGGAACTAGTCTTGATAAACTTCCATTTATTCGGCTTACTCCTAAAACAAATCCACTCCAGATTTTCGAACTTCAGAAATATATTTTTCCGGTCGATAACCAAATCAAACTAAGAACAGGTCGTGATACGTTTGTACCTATGACAAAACAAGAACAATTTGTCATAGCAACATTCGAAGGTGACGCCTTTGCAATATTGGAGAAAACTTACTTTCTTGCTGGAATGTATAGACTTTACGATAAACATTATAAGCGAGTGAAAATAAACATGCAGAGCAGCATCATTACCTCTTTGACAAGAAAAGAAATCGACGATACTCCAGTTGGGCCCAGACAGCCAATCCGAACGCATTTCCGATTGAAAGTGATAAAATAATTGCAGACCAGTCCTTGACAGTATCAATTTATAACAAAAAATTTAAAACATAAATATGAACTTCCTTCTTTCTCATACCTTTGTTACATCGAATTCCGTGTTTGCCAAGGTACACAATATAATATTGCATTATCTTAAAGAATATTTTAGGGAGAAATTGATCATAGGTTCATAGGTTACCTGTATAATTTTCGTAGTTAGATCAAATGCTTTAAAAAGAACAATTCATCCTAAACATCGAAAACAAAAAACTTCTACGGGGCGTAAAAGAACCCCAAAAAGATTATTTGTTTATGTAAACAAATAATATACTTTACATTGCAAAGAAAAAATTCAAAATAATGGTCTTATCATTAAATACAGTTTTCGTTATTCGATTCATTGACGTTCTTTCAAAAACAAATACAATTAGTGAATTCACTCTCAATGAATGTAAATTGTCGCCATAGATCGATTAACTTTATTTGTTCCATGTTCAGAAACAAATTAGTGGCTAAAATTGCTAAATCTAAGCTACCTGGGCGTTTAGTTCGTTTAGCTTGTGAAGCAGGCTAGGGAAACCGGTGCAGATAAGTAGCAACGCCAGGGTACATTAGGTAGAGAGAAGCATGGAAGATCGAGTAGCAGGGTGAGATAGTAGAGTTGCGAAAGAGGTTACGCAAGTTACATCAATTTAAAGGATAGTTGAAAAGTAACAACAGGATCCACCCTTAAAAAATCCTAAAATATACGGTACGCCATTAAAGAAGGAAGAAATTGCAGCGGAGGAGAAGGAAGAGGGGGAAGACGAAGAAAAAGTTTAACGTAGAACGATTACGTTAAGGGCTTATAACGGGGAGTCGAGCGTGTAAATATGAGGAGAAATTTTTAAAACAGGCGAAAAGTAAGCTGGTTATAGAGTGTTGGTGGGAAAGGAAAAATATTTTAGAACAAATGGATTGCAGATGGATGAAGTGAGAAGGATGCACGAAATCATCCTTATAAGAAAAGAAGGATTAAAGAAAAGAATGTTTATAAGTTGGTGTAAAAGAATGACATGGAGAAAGAGAAGTCAGAGAGAGAGGAGAAACTAAGAAAGTCAAGGTTTAACGAGATCTACGTGTGTATTTTGAATAGAAGCAAAAGTTGAGCGCTGGTTGGAGGAGCGTGAGGAGGTGGAAAGGAGTGGTATGAGCTTGGGGGTATTGATTCATGAAACGTTTAAAAAAGCTATAAATATTGTAAATAGTAGATATGTATTAGTTGTTAGTCGCGGAGGCAGAGGCTGGCAATGCGAAACATAGCGAGAAAATAGCGACATGCGTGTGAGGTGAGGAAGACGGAGCGAGGTAGGCTAGGCCGTAGAAGCGAGCCTAATAAAAAGGTAGAAAAACTGAAAATCAGAATAAAAAAAATAGAAAGCTCAAACTGGGGTTTTGGAGGTAGGGAGAATGGAAATAGGGAAACGGACAGGCTAAGAAAAATAGAACAAAGAATAGAAAAGAAATAGAAGAAAAAATGAAAAAAAAATAAACATAGTGGGAAAGAATATCAGATTTGAAGGGAAGGAGCTGAAGGAAGAAGCGGAAAAAGCATTAAAAAGGACTGATGCTAAGGTGGAGCTCGAGAAAGTTCATAAAAGGGAGGTTATAACGGAAAAGAGGTTATTCTGCAGAACTCCTGAAGAAAGAGGTTGTTATTTGAAACCCCGAAAAGAATTGGGGATGATTTTACAGGGATAGAAAGGAAGATGCAGTATAGACTAAGGAAAATAGCGAAAGAGGAAAGAAAAAAAGGAAAAGATAATATGGGTTAAGCATGGGAGAACACAGATAGATTGAGTGATAGATGTAGTAATAATGATGGAGACGTGGCAAGATGAAAAGGGATGGAAATGAGTAAGGGGAAGGTTACCAAGAAGTTACCAATAGCCAGTTCGAAATGCAAACAGGTAGAATGAAAAGGGCGGAGCAATGAGAGGAATTGTGATGGAAGTTAGGAAAGATTTTATAACAGCGACAGATAAGAAAGGGAGAAAAGAAAAAAAAAAGAAGTATTAATAGTAGGACAGGTGTAAATGGGAGGAGAGAAGTGAAAGATATTGGGGATTGATGAAAACGGTGATATGCAGGAGAAAGTAGAAGAGCTGGAAGAAATAATTGAATAGAATAAAGAGGAGTTTAGGCTTATAATATGTAAGTATTACAAAATATCAATATGAATAAAAAGAGAGCGAAGGTTAAACGTATAGGAAAGGGGATTAGCTAAGGCAAGGAAAAACAGTATAGAGAAAAGATTAGAAATATCAAAATAAGAGACGAAAATGTGGACGAGAAGTTAAAAAAAATTGTAGGAGAGATAGAAAGGGATTAGTGTGCAAAAAAATTAAGTTAGTAAAGAGAGGAAAAGAAGTGAGAAAGCAAAAAATAGAGAAAGAAAAAGAAGAAAAGGAGTAAATAAAGATATTGAAGTGGTAGATTGGAAAAAATATTTTTTGGATTTGCTAGGAGGATTAAAGACAAAAGTTAGGAAGGAAAGAAAATTTAGTAGAAAAAGAGATGAGGTAGAGGACATAACAAATTGAGAAATAATCAAGGTGTTTGAAATAATGAAAGGTTGAAAGCAACTGGTATCAGAAGGATTCATAATGAAATATGGAAATATGGAGGGAAGGAACTAAAGAAATGTGCATGGACGCTGATACTAACACTGTATAAAGTATATGTAATAGTTTTATCGGAAAGATTGAAAAAAAGAGTTGAGGAAAAAAGTCACCAAATCAAACAGGATTTAGAAAAGGACTATAAAATATTTAGGAGGATTTGAGATAGTGAAGAAGAAAACATATACACTGGCATATGCATGCAACATATTGTTAATGGGAGAGGATGAAGAAGGGATGGCGAATGAAGGGAGAATGAAAAAAGAATGGGCAGAGAGATGCAAGGGAATATAGTTGAGAAAAGTAAAAGTGTTTGAATAATTGGGATATATCTTACAAAATTATGGTGACATAGAGCTCATATAAGAGAAATCATAAAAAATCAGCTGGGGTAATAAAACAGATATGGGAAATAGAAAAAAGGAGGTTAAAAGAAATTGGAGAAAGAAAATGTGGTAATTTAATGCGCTGATATGGCCGGTATTAGATTATGGAGCAGAGATATGGGAATGGAAAGATAGGAAAGATATTGGGAATTTAGAAGAAAGGTATATAAGGTGGACACTAGAGGTTGCTGGAAAACGCCAATACATATAGTGAGAGAAGGAGCGCAAAGGTATAAATTAAGTATAAGAGCGGAAAAGAGGGCATGGAAATTGGAGACGAAGCTTAGAGAGGGAAATTGAAGAGAGTTAGCGAGAAAGTGTTTGATGGAGGTAACTGAGAGGAGAGCGATTAATAGAAGGATGGGGGATGATTGAGCAATTAAAATATAATAAACGGTATGAGATGATAAAAAGGAAGAAGTACCAAAAGGGATGGGGAGAGAAAATGTGTAACAGAATAGCAAGATTCAAAGTGGAAAACAAGGTAAGGGAGGGAATGTATTGGGAAAAGAAGCGAACAGAAAGTGTAGAATATGTGAATGGGAAGAGGAACTATGAAAGCATGTATGGGAAGGATGCTAGAGAAGCCAATGAGAGAGAGTTAAAGAATATATGTAAAAAATGTCAAATTAGAGGTATAAAAAAAGTGCAAAAAAAAGGAAACGGAAGTCACTTGAATTAGAAGCATAACGATTGTAACATTTATGTGATAATGTAAGCAGACTAAGATGTGTTTGCGTTCTCTCTCTCTCTCTCTCTCTCTCTCTCTCGCTCTCACTCTCGCTTTTACTCGCTCGCTCGATCGTTTTCTAATGCGTACTAAATTGCGCTATCACAAAAAATAGAGATGAGCCACTATACATAAGAGTTTATGTAAATAGTTGTAATTAATTGTATATAGTAAGGATAAGTTTAAGAAAAATGTAAGTCATTGTAAAGAATGGAAGTCATGTAAACCATTATGGGACACATTATGAATAAAGAAGAATAATATCACCAGACAAGGAATTTCCTTAAACAACACTTGTGATTATCATTATTAATTATTACAAAAAATTTATATTTCTGAACATGCAAATTTTGTTTTCTACAGAGTAATTTTTCTTTACTTCCAGAATTGTGTTACAATATTATTGCTCAGACAAAAAAGAAAATAATGCACAAAAAACAGTTTATTTGTTTTAATTTGTAATATAAGTTTATTTTTAATACCAATTATTGACGGAAGAAGACTTGTGACAATAATAACGACCATTTAAAAGTTTAGATAACGTTGAGTCTGCCTATGTTGAAGTTATTCTATTGGACAATCAAAAACATTTGTATATTTAAGGTCTACGGTATTGTCAACAAAATCGTCTTTTCGAAATATTACGTTTAGTTTATTGCCAAATCCAGCACACTGTTCTAAACATTTAAAAAGAATTTAAGCCAAGAGCCAGTCACTTAAAAAATATATAAATCTAGAAAATTTCGGCTCCTAATAATAACTGCTGAAATTCAAAGTCCTGAGGAACGTTATCAACAATACAGTAAGAGCAACACAGGTGGCAATAGAGCATTCGTGGATTCGCATTATGTACGTTAATTTACTTTTTCACTGTGAAAGTGGGACACCTAGATAGAATGTATTCTAAACACTCAGTGTATACCTTAATTACTTAGGCGTTTTGAAGTGAGCATTCTAGATAGAGTAATGTACTTTCTCGTCTTCTGATGTTAACATTCAGGTCAATGGTCTTGGCAACATGTTTCGTATCTTTGTACGAAACATTATTGTTTTTGTTTGCAAATCATCTCGAGTTTTCCGACGATTTTCAGGATATCTGTTTTATTTGCTAGAATGTAAGTTGTAGCTTATGTTATTAGGTTATTAGGCTTCAGAGGTACACAATTCCGCACCTACCTTCAAGGCTGGGGATGCTTCGACGATGGGTCAACTGAATGCAGCTCTAAAGCACGCCTGAGTATGTAAGGGTCTCTTTATGTCGATGGGCTGATGCATCTTTGCAGACAAACTTTTCAATCAGCAGGTTCTTTTGACAGCTTAATACTCTTTTTTCCGAGTCACATTGTTCGTGCAGCTCCGCCTACACAAGCTCAATTTTTTAAAACATTCCTGTCATTTTGCACTAGGCAGCCACCTCAATAAGCATTTTATAACATATTATACGCTTCTGAAGCACTTTTGCCTTGTTTGAAACAAAAAATAATTGAGGATCTTTGTACCATTACTCAAATTGTGACAAACAAAAA
Source organism: Belonocnema kinseyi (assembly GCF_010883055.1). Taxonomy (NCBI): domain Eukaryota; kingdom Metazoa; phylum Arthropoda; class Insecta; order Hymenoptera; family Cynipidae; genus Belonocnema; species Belonocnema kinseyi. The sequence goes on along the minus strand of NC_046659.1, from coordinate 113,954,243 downwards.
AATCTTAATAATTTCAAACGTACGCGGCACACAAGCGATTGAAGTGACTGCGCTGAACCAAAGTGCTTTAGAGTCAGAATAAACTAGAGTAATTATTTCATCTAGAGACTAGATTTTATCGCCTTAAACACGCTTAGAAAAAATCAGCACTGGAATTTTTTTAATGAACTGTGTAGAATTAGACTTCTCTAAATTGTATAGACTGAAATATTTTACACTAATAATTGAATAAAAAAATATAAAATTGTTTTTGGTTCAAGGCATAATCGGGTTTAGAAAGTATTTTCTAAATAGAAAAATTAATAAAGAGAGAATGTATTATAGTTCAGAAGAACTGAAACACCGCATACAAAACCAACACAAAGGCTGACGCATTTGTGTTGTTTTACTAAGGTTAAAGGGTAGTATCAAATGAGATTAAGATTCAGTTGGGATTAAAATTTGCACAGAAACTGTCTAGCGTTATGAACAGTACGAACTTGTCATTTTAGATGTAAATGTAGTTTTTTTCGGAGTGGCAATCTATTGATAACACCCACAAACAACAGCACGACTTCAGCTGATTAGTGTCTCGCCATATAAATTGCCTACAAATAGTGACTGGCTTGGAATTCTGTAGCGCAGCAAAGAGAGTTTTTTATTTCAAGGAATAGTTTCTGGAAAGTACTGGTTTATTTGTCTTGTATCAACAATACTTCTAGGATAATGTCAAATCCTTTTTCGCCTGTAAAGACCAAGCAAACCTATTCAATTTTCCTGGAATTATTTTTACTGCACAGGATGTTTTTTAGCTTTACGAGTAGATTGCAGATAATGGTGGACTATGGGAAATTTTTGTAGAATTCTTCTTGTTATAAAATATAAACATAATATTTCCACTGCAGTCGCCAACTGTTGTCCAGGTATGGTCCAGAAGGGATTTACCCCCAGCAGGAGGCATAACAACCGTGCCAAAAGCTGAATATCAACTGGGTGACGTGTCTCAAAAGGTGACTCTGGCATAATGTCCGACCTCTCAGAGTATTCAGTCTTATGAAAATACTTTTAAGTAGATTAATTGATTACAGGACAAGCTGTTGGAGTGCAAAATTTAAGAAAATAAAGAAGGAAGATAAGAAGCTTATTGATGCAATACAAATATCTCACAAGGACAAGATGTAGGTATAAATAATTATGAAGATAAGTAATATAGTGTACGTTAAACATCATATAATACAATAAAGCGCCAGACTTATCAACAGTCACAGTGTTAAAAAAATTCTTCTTCAAAAGAGTGATCAATTATTCATCGCTTAAAAAATGAAAATATTTTTTACTCTGATCCTAACATTGGCAGTTATTCTTAATTCTATGGGTAAATAAAATAATATGATATATATTTTAGCAAAAAATTTTTCACTTTTTAAGAACTATTTTGTTATGTATGACTATATTTATGTCCACTTGTATGTATAGATGTATGTGTGCGCGTATGCCTGCATGCCTATACGTATGATGCATGTGCGCATGTATGTATGTGTTCATACATGTATATATGCATGGCTTTCTTCGAGCACGATATATTTTTAAAATTTAATCTATAAAATTGACCTTTGGTATATTTTTTCAGTTTTGAAAACTGGAGAGCAAGTTTTTTATCCACCTTTTTTGGATAAAAATACAAAAAGTTAACCGTTATCAAAATTTTTTAACCGACTTTTTTTCAGGACTTAAAAATTCTATGTAAAGCTATTCGTATTACTCGGAATTTTTGACAAATTATCTATAGGACTTATTTCGATAAAATAAAGTGAATAGAGTTATAGCATTTTTTAAACTCCCGGAAAAACATAACATTTCAAAAGCCCTCTACGATTACCATACCAACTTTTAGATTTTTTGTGCTACGGAAAAGGATGTACTTACAAAAATTATTTACCCAAAAAAATCTGCAAATTTGCTATGGATTACTTTTTTATAGTACACCTAGTATTGCTTTTATTTTTAAAAAACATTAAAATTGACAAAATAAAATTTTTGGGCAAACGACACAAACTATGAAAAAAATCGTTAGATGAAAACTGATCACCCAACAAGAGATACAAATTTGTTTAAATTAATGATTGCTTGATACCACACGAAGTTTCGGATCTAAATAAAAAAATAAAAAATATTAAAAATTAAATTTTTTAAACCACTCAATGCCCGAAAAAAATCCATAGACAAAAGTTGTCGAGCCAACAAAGTCCAACTTCTAGCTTTTTGGTGTCCTTTTTCAGGACTACCCACATATATTTTTTCACGAAAATAAGAGCAATCCTTAGATGGTTGTATTAATACGAAAACAGCTAAGTATTAAATTTTGACTTGCTTAACCACTTCCGTTTTTTATCTAAAAAAGGTGCTAAGTTTTCAAGAACAATAAATACGTATAACATTTTCAAAAAATTAAACTCTTGAAAATATAAGTTTTTTTCAGAACTACAGAGCCAAACTCAAGTATACAAAATCCCCACTAAACTTGAATAAAATAATAGTTTAACTCAGATATTTCGTAGGTCATCGGTTCTTCATATAGACAAATTTTTTATCAAATCTTTTAATTTCGTAAATTATTCAAATATCTTGTTCCATTCCACCAAATAAGACAGCCTAACAATACTTACATGGCTAACCAAATTTAATAAAAAATTGGTAAATGTGGTGAAGCACCCACCTCAACTCAATAGGCAACATTTTTATGTAAGAAATGATCCGTTTTAAGATTTAGATTTTTAATTTGGAACCCTTAGGAAATTTAAGAAACGCTTGACTAATAAAGGAATTCAGGAACATTTTTTGAAGTTTGCAGTCTATCTCGTTTGCGAAACTTTAAAAAAATTGAATCCTCTCTTTCTTATTACAGAGTTAAGTTCACAGTCTGAATCTTCACCTAACGGTTCCTCTATTCATAGTGTTCCTTGTAAGGGAACTTCTTATTCTCCTATAAGGTTCCGAACAAGGTCATCACCTGCCAGGAATCCTCCTCCCAGGGTTTCTACTACCGAGTTTGATCCAGCCGGATTTCATCATGCCGGGCTTCCTCCTGCCGAGTATGATCCTGCATGGTTTCCCCCTTCCGAGTTTGATCTAGCCAGATCTCATCCTGCCGAGTTATCAATTAGCGAGCTACTTCATGCCAGACCTTGTTCTCCAGCTAGGTCTTCTTCTTCAAGGTCTTCTCCTCCTACTAGGTGCATGTTTCCACCTGCTATTCTTCCTGCTTCTCTCGGATATGGATATAAACTTGATCAGCTTCGATTTATTCGGCTTACTTCCAAAAGGTATCCGCGCCGGATATTTCAACTTCAGAGATACACTTTTCCTCCCGATAAACAACTCAAGCTCAGAATAGGTCGAGATAGATATGGGCCTATGACAACCCAAGAACAAATTGTTATATCCACATCCGATGGTGAAGCCTTTGCAATATTGGAGAGAACTAACATACTTGCTGGAATATATAGACGTTACAATACACATTATAGACGGGTAAAAATAAAAATAGAAGGGGGTGAAGTTACATTATTAACCGAAGAAGAAGTCGATCAATCTCCAGTAGGTGCAAGACGTCCAATAAAAACTTATTTTTTTGCAAAGCGTATAAAATAATTAAACCACAATTCTGAGCACTATTATTTCAATAAAAAATGTAAAAATATAATATAAAATTGTTTCGATTCAAAGGCGGGCTTAAGTTTTGAAAGTAACGTGTAATTAAAAATAATGATAGATATAATTCACGATAGAGTATTTCTTTTCGTGCACAATTTTTTCGCAGACAATTGTTTGTACGATTTCAATGTTCTTAAAAATAGAATATAAACTTCAAACTTGGAAGAGCGGAATTTAATTCGTTTTCTTAGATAAACACTTTGCAACTTTTCATTGTAATGAAATGACATCTTGATAATGGAAACTCGCCCATTCCTGTCATGTCACTTTTGAGATAGTCCGTACAATATTATTGATTTTTATAAAAAAAAAGTACTTTGTGATACAAGTTGGGTGACTGCAACTTTTTTTTACTTAAAAAGAAAGAGCACTTTTCTTTTTTCTATTTGTTCAATCACACCTATATTACAGAGTTAAACCAGAAGTGAACTTCTTCATCGAGCAGAACAAGATTGAATAAAATTTCCCTTTCACGTACTTCTCTACCTGTGCCCTCACCACCCCACTTTTACTTAACCTCCACAAAAAAATCTATAAGATTAACCCCTTTTCTAACTCTTAAAAATAAATATTCCCAAGATTATTCATCTGAAAATATATAAAACAAAATGCGATTAGAAAAAAAGAGATTAAAAAAGGAATCTTTAGAAACTAAAGAAGTTAAAAAACACAAAAATCAAAATCTTTACCAAGAAATGAAAAAATAGAATAGTATTAAGTTAATAAAATAAATATGGAGTAAACACTCTAAAGTAGTTCTCCATAAAATTAACCCCGTTTCCAACTTTTCCGCAATAAATATAAATAATGTAAATGTAACATATATAAAAGTGGCAACAAGATTAAAAGAAAGTGAATTAATAAAAATTATGAAAGAAAATTAAAACTGGAACTAGACAAAAGAAAACTAGAGAAAGATTCATTATTAGAATATATATGAAATATTGTTTAGTAATATCAAATTAAGATGTCATATTTCATATTTTCCTTAATTTACCTGCAAGTATTTTCAAATTATCTTGAATTCTTAGACATTACATCAGATTTATGTTACTCCTTTGAATTAAGCTGAATTACTTACAAATTTAGTTAATTCATTTAATTTTTTAACAATTCCCTTTTTCAATTCAAATTTAATTGAATTCTTCTCAAACTAATTTGAATAGGATAAAAAATATCAGAGTAACAATACATCGACTATATCTTCTATTGTTCTAAAAGAGTGAATTATGAATTATCCTTTTGGATTCCCACGAAAGTGTTATCTGATATATAGAGACGAATAAAGAAGAGGAATGATTTGTTCAGGGAGAATCAACAGGTTTTTGATGACATATCGCACCTCTTCAGCCAAAAGTCCGTTTCTATCAAAAATTCGCCCAAGCTCGAGGGTGTCGAGACTTTCTAGAAAGAGATTTACAAGGTTCGATACAGCCTTAACAAAGAAACTGAAAATTGAAATGACCTTGAGGGTTCAGTTGGAGGTCCAATTTAAGGTCATCATTGAATTTCTCGTTGAAATTTTGTCCAAGAATGACCTTAAACTAAGAATGACCTTGAAATGAAGAAATACAAAGTCGTCCCGTTAAGCTAAGCCGGACCTCCCTTAAGTTTAAATGACCTTTAGTACACCTGCAAAGTCACAACTCACCTATAACTTGAGTACATATTTAGACACAAATTTCACGCTCTTTTGATTGCCGATGTCAAAAATAAGAGTTACCATTGAAAAACACAAGGTTAATCCAGGAATCACATTGAATTGTTTAAATTGCATTTTATCTAGAGAGTTATCCAGGTGTTTGTAGACTTTTTGGATACCCTATATACATTTCTACAGTGTAAACCTAATAGCAAAAGCAATGTGCTCTCGCTTTCATGTTGAAGTAACTTTTTTGATTCGGATGAGCAGTAAAAAATACATATCGTATCCGCATACAGATTGTCCAGGCTGGGGCTTACCACAATGTATACAACAGGCTCAATTCTTTGAACAATGATGTCATTTAGTTTAGATATACAGATCTTATAAAGCGTGTTTAAGCAAGTTATTGGCCTGTACGAGGGTGGATTGATAAGTTTCCGGCCTGACCAAGAGATGGCGCCACTAGGCCTACCTTGAGGTGGCGTTCTATAGTACCATCCTTAGATAGCTT
>NC_046659.1:113943253-113948294 GCF_010883055.1 Belonocnema kinseyi | reverse complement strand
TCAGCCTTGGAGGAGATTATGTTGAGAAATAAAAAAAAAATTCTTAAAAACGTTGTTTTTCTTGGTCAGGCCGGAAACTTATCAATCCACCCTCGTATGTCTTTGGGCTGGATAAGTAGCCTTCATTTGGTAGGAGTATGTTGTTTCGTAACACCAGCCATGCGGAATTGATATCTCTGACTTTAAACATAGGGTGTAAATATGCGCCAGATGCTGGTGCAAATAACTAATCATCTTCCACCAGCAGCTCTTGATACCATCTGATCCTTCAGAGGAAAAGGTCTTCCTGCCTCTCAGTGGTTTTTTACGTCTTCGGCAGTGATTGATGTACATCCCTGCTATATATTCGGTGAAGGTCTCTGGAATAAACCTGAAGGGCCAATGAGCAATCCACTGCCCGTAACCTCAGATTGCGCATGGAGTGTCCATGTATGAAAAGTTTTTGCTAGATATGGTTACAATGATTAATAAGCAGTCATGGAAAATTCGCCAGGGATTGTTCCAAAAGAATCAACCCCTAAACGAAGTCGAAACAATCGTTTCTGAAATTTTAATTGCACCTTGGTTTGTGTCTTAAACTATGGCTCCTAGATACCGAGTGACCTCTGAGAGTACGCAGTCCTAGCCTTCCATGCAGGGCTCTACAAGGATGGACGCACCCATTTCCCTATGTGCTCATGGGAACTTCAACGATACCACGAAACATTATTTTAAGTTCTGTTCAAGATAATCGAAGACACAGGGCTACCGGCAAGGGATCGTTCAACAATGCCCTTTACCCTATACTTGGTGCGCCAATCAAGAACAAGGCAATGCGATGGACGGTCGGTCAGAATCTTAATACTTCTGAGTGGAAGGTTCAAATCATGGTCGACTTGCTGGACTGCTGCGATACAAGTGCTTCATAGCCCAGAGAAATATCTTCTCTAATACCTAAGGATCTAACTGAACGGGGTAAAGAGCTTTATGGAGATTTTTCAAAGAAAACAACCCCCAGACTATTAATTTATTAATGAATTCTAAATTCTTTTACATTTCTTTAAATTGTTTTAAATTCTCTAGGATTTTGTAAGTTTATTCTGATTTTCCTTGATTCATTTCCATTTTTCTGGATTTAGTAAATTCTAATTAATTAAATAGATTAAAAACAATTTGTTAAATTCACCCGAAAGTATTTTCGACTCACTTTGAGTTCATAAAAATGTTAAACAATTTTTTTCCTAATCTTACAAGATATGTTCGACAAGATGTCAACTACATTAGCAAATGGTTTAAAAAAATAATTGATGAAATACAAATATCTCACAATGTATGATTCATGCGATAAGAAATATATATTGTGTTATACATTAAATAATACAATAAAGTGCTAGACTGTTCATCAGTTACACTGATAACAAAATTCTCATTTAAAAGAGTGATCAATTTTTCATCTGTTAAAAAATGACCAAATTTTCTGCTCTGCTTCTATCAGTGGCGGTTATTATTAACTCTATTGGTAAATATAATAATTCGATATATATTTTTCTTAAAATGTTAAAAGTGTCTGAGAATAGAAATTTAGATTCTATTATGATTTATGTTAATCACTTAAGATATTGATAGTTCCATGGAATCCTTAAAAATATATTGAAATTTGTTAAAATTTCTATAAATCCCTTAAAATCTTTTAAATTCAGAAAAATTTCCGCAACATTTAATTGATTTATTGAATACAAATATCTCACAAAGGCAAACCCAAGTCATACATGATATGCTGTCATATGTCATATACTGTAATAAAGAATCTGAATAATCGTTCCTATCGCTACTTTTTTAAAAATATATTTCACTTTGTTCATAATAAGTACAAATTAAATTTTATTCATTTATGATGAAACCCTAATATGTGTGTTCTAAAAAAAGATATTAAAAAAATATCCCTATTTCATGTAAATTAGTCGAGATGTAATATTTAATGTTTGTATAACATTTTGATAAAAAATGAAAAAATAAAATGAAATCGTTTAATTGAAATATCAGAAATATTTTTTTAATTCAATTTTATAATATGTTATTTCAAAATTTACATATACTTTTCATGTTGAATTTAATTATTATACTATTTAAAATGATTTTCAGCATTCAATGGAATATTATTACCACTAAAAAGTTTGTTATCATAACATTGTTTCTAGATATCTAGGAATGTCTTGGAAACATTTGATTCATTTGCACTTAAATTCAATTTGTTAAAAAACGAAAAGAATATTTTTTCAAAAAAGAATTTTGATTTTATTTCAAAATGTCAAAGGTATTTTTTGAAACCATAATGCTATTTATGCTTAGCTTGAACCAACTTTACTGAAAAGGTGGTTGTCCAATCCATCTTTTTGCTGCTTCTATTTTGAGGACTATTATCCTATATTTTTATAGAAAAGTCAGAACAAACCTTAGGCCAAAATACAAAATATAAAATCCCCATTAAAGTAATTGATTTACACTTGATCCAATAAAAATGTTCAGAAGTTCGAATTCGGTATTATCTTTGATACTTTGGAAAAATCAAATCTTATGTTTCGTATTGCAGAGTCAAGTTCACAGTCTGAGTCATCACCTAACGGCTCCCTTAAACGTAGCGTTATTCGTACGGAAACTCCTTATTCTCCTGTGAGGTCCGTGTCTAGGTCTAGGTCTCCGTCTGCTAGAAATCCTCCTCCCGAGTCTGATCCTGCTGGCTTTTATCATGCCGGACTTAATCCTGCCGAGTATGATCCTGCATGGTTCCCTCCTTCCGAGTTTGATCTGCTTGAATTTCAGCCTGTCAAATTACCTATTGATGAACCATGTCAGGCCAGATCTTGTTATTTACCTAAGTCTTCTTCTTCTTCAAGGCCTTCTCCTCCTACCAAGTGCATGGTGCCACCCACTATTCTCCCCACTTCGAACGGACGTGGATGTAGTCTTAATCAACTTCAATTTATCCGGCTCACTTCCAAAAAGAATCCGCGCCTGATATTTGAACTTCAGAGATACACTTTTCCTGCTGATAAACATCTCAGACTAAGAAGAGCCCGGGTTAACTTTTTGCCTATGACAACTGAAGAACAAATTGTTCTTTCAACATCCGATGGTTTCGCCTTTGCAATATTAGAGAGCACTAACAATCTTGCTGGAGTATATCAATATTACAATAAACAATACAGGCGCGTAAAAATAAACATAGCTAGCGGTGAAGTTACTTTAATGACCGAGGAAGAAATCAACGAATGTCCAGTAGGTTTAAACCGCCAAATCAAATCTTATTATCGGGTGAAGCGTATACAATAATCAAACCACAGTCCTCGGCACTATTATTTATATAAAAAAGGTAAACATAAAATATAAAATTTTGTTCGATTCAAAAAGGGGTACAAATGTTGAACGTAATTTGTAATTGAAAATAAAAATCAAAACGAAATTTGTCATAGTTGCCAAGGTTTTAATCATTCGGCAATACAACAGATAGTATGTCTTCCTTCACAAATATATTTCAGAAGCGCATTTATCATAGAATTAAAATTTCCGATGTTAAGGTTTTTACAAATGACGAGTTAGCTCACACTAAATGACTCACAGTCAGATTTTTGGGCTGTATTACCGATTTTTGGGCTGTAGTACTTTTTATGAAAATTCTGATTTCGAATTACTCAAAATAAAATTACCCCCTATATTAAAACTCAGATTCGTAAAAAACAAAGAAACACAGAATTTTTGGCTTATTTTGAGCTCCCAAATGCACAAAAAATCCAAAAATTACTCCCATTTTTAAAAAACCACCCCCCTACAAAAAATAAAATTTGCCAAACTCTAGATGCACCAGATTTTGGGCTTATTTTGGGGTCTCGATTGCACCACACAAACAGTCAGAAAAACCGCCCTTATTAGTAAAAACTTAAACCTTGATGTTGGCATTTTTGAAGAGCCCAAAAATGCCATTGACACTGAAAAATTATCAAAAAGATTATTTTTTGACAGTCATATATACGTCGTAGACGCAGGTTGATTTAAGCTGTAAAGGGTTGGAGTCCAAAAATCGGAGTGAGTATTTTCGAGGAGCTCAAAAATCAGAGACTCCATTGACACTGGAAAAATTTTTAAAAAATTTAGGGACAAACTCAAGTGCGAGCACGAAGTCCTTGATAAGAATGTGTTCGTTAAAGCCAAAGGAGCTTTAACTAAAGAAATTTCACAAACAATAAATTACTTTTGATATATTTTAGAGCGAGAAGGGCTTTATTATTCTTACTATTTTTCTCTCAGCTCCCTCAATTTTTTTAAACAAAATATATAGAAAATAATTTATGTAATACAAATATCTCACAAGGTCATGCTCTCGAGAAATATGATTCATCAGATAAGAAACGCATTATATATTATCCTTAATGTATGATAAAATAAAGCGCCAGACTAATCTCTAGTTACTTTGTTCAAAAATTATCATTTGAGAGTGATCGGTTTTTCAGCTTTAAAAGAAATGAGCATCTTTTTTACGCTGGTCTTGCCATTAGCGGTTATTCTTAATTCTATTGGTAAATATAATATTATAATACATATTTTTTCGCAAAATCCTTAATGTTTCCGTAAATACGAATTTGGAATCTATTCTAATTTGATTACTTGAAAATCTTATAGAATGTTGTAAAATCTTTTGGAATAATTGAAACGCTTGTTCAATACTCTCTTGCCCCTTGAAATATTGGCAAGTCCATGAAATTTTTCAAAATATCTTAAAATTCGTTACAAACTCAAGACACATCCCAGGTGCGAATACGATAGGTAATTTAATACGAGGGTGGATCAAATATAAACCGGAATTTTACAAATACTTTTCTTAGCCAATCGCATGCACTCTCACAGTGTAGTTTCTTGTAATGTAGTGTATTAGGAGTGGGTAAAACACTTGGTGAGCTGTTTGACACAGTCAATTCGTCAGTACAGCTATGAGTGAGCAACAGGTTCCAGCGTCCGTTGCACAACGGGTTATAATAAAGGTTTTAACTAAAGAAGGCGTTAAACCGTG
>NC_046659.1:113940175-113943153 GCF_010883055.1 Belonocnema kinseyi | reverse complement strand
AGGAGACTATGTAGAAAAATAATCAATAGTATTTTTGTATTGTTTTATAAATAAATATTAAAAAAGAATTCCGGTTAATATTTGATTCACCCTCGTAAATACAATACAATCACTACACTCTTTATAATCGCACGCTATCAACATCTTTATTCGCCTTGGGGCTACGTTGATAATAATAAACGTAATAAGATTTCAGATTTTTAAAATATTGCAAATTATTATTGAACATTTTATGTGATTTGACTAGATTTAAACTAAATTAAAAAATATTTTAAAATAATATGAATATTACTCTGGCTCAGAGTTGGACCCGTAATCGGCGTTACTCGTTAACAAAAGATGTGCCATAGTTGCCCCGATGGTTGATCCATGCTTGGGCCATTATTAGTCCAATAGTCGACCTAACATTTTAAGAATTTTTGAATCCCTTAATGCCAATCTCCGGGCCGACTTTAGCCCAGAGTTGGGCCGGTAGTCGGCGTTACACGTTAACAAAAGACGTCCCATAGTTGGCCCGATGGTTGGTCCATGTTTGGGCCATTCTTGGGCTAATAGGCGGCCTAACTTCTTCAGAACTTTCTAAATCTCTTCATGTTGATATCTAGGTCGACTATTGCCAGAGTTGGGCCAGCTGTCAGATTTACTCGTTAATGAAAGGTTTCCCATAGTTGCCCTGATGGTTGGTCCATGTTCGAGCCAAAGTTGGACCAACAATCGGTCCCACGTTGTCTGCCAACGTTGGCTGTTTAGGTTGGGCCGCCAAAAGTATCTTATAATTATAAAAGGTGGGCCAACATCGGCTGCCGATCTACGGCGGAACAAAGTCGGTCCGACTTTGGGCCAATAAAGTCTCGAAAATCTCTTGAAAATTCTTTTGTTTTTTTTAATTCTTCTCAAATATTTTCAAAGCTGGCCCAGAGTTGGGCCCGTAGTCGGCGTTACTCGTTAGCGAAAGATGTACTATAGTTGCCCCGATGGTTGATCCATGTTTGGGCTATTGTTAGGCCAATAGTCGGCCTAGCTTCTTCAGAACTTTCGGACATCCTTCATGTTGATCTCTGGGTCGACTTTGGTCCAGAGTTGGGCCAGTAGTCGGATTTACTCTTTAACGAAAGATTTCTCATTGTGTCCCTGATGGTTGGTCCATGTTCAAGTCAAAGTTGAGCCAACAGTCGGTCCCACGTCGTCTGTTAACGTTGGCTGTTTAGGTTGGGCCGGCAAAAGTGTCTTATAATTATAAAAGGTGGGCCAACATCGGCTGCCGATCTACGGCGGGACAAAGTCGGTCCGACTTTGGGCCAATAAAGTCTCGAAAATCTCTTGAAAATTCTTTTGTTTTTTTTTAATTCTTCTCATATATTTTCAAAGCTGGCCCAGAGTTGGGCCCTTAGTCGGCGTTACTCGTTAGCGAAAGATGTACTATAGTTGCCCCGATGGTTGATCCATGTTTGGGCCATTATTAGGCCAATAGTCGATCTAACTTTTTCGAAATTTTTAAATCCCTTTATGCCAATCTCTGGGCCAACTTTGGCCCACAGTTGGGCCGGTGGTCGGCGTAACTCGTTAACAAAAGATTTTTCATACTTGCCCCGATGGTTGATCCATGTTTGGACCATTATTAGGCCAATAGTCGACTTAACTTTTTCGGATTTTTTAAATCCCTTTATGCCGATCTCTGGGCCGAATTTGGCCCACAGTTGGGCCGGTGGTCGGCGTAACTCGTTAACAAAAGATGTTTCATAGTTGCCCCGATGGTTGGTCCATGTTCGGGCCATTATTAGGCCAATAGTCGATTTAACGTTTTCAGTATTTATAATCCGTTTATGCCGATCTCTGGGCCGACGCTGGCCCAGAGTTGGGCTGGTAGTTGGCGTTACTCGTTAACGACAGATGTCCCATAGTTGCCCCGATAGTTGATCCATGTTTGGGCCATTGTTAGGCCAATAGTCGGCCTAGCTTCTTCAGAACTTTCGCACATCCTTCATGTTGATCTCTGGGTCGACTTTGGCCCAGAGTTGGGCCAGTAGTCGGATTTACTCGTTAACGAAAGATTTTCTATTGTTGCCCTGATGGTTGGTCCATGTTCAAGTCAAAGTTGGGCAAACAGTCGGTCCCACGTCATCTGTCAACGTTGGCTGTTTAGGTTGGGCCGGCAAAAGTGTCTTATAATTATAAAAGGTGGCCCAACTTTGGCTGCCGATCTACGGCGGGCCAAAGTCGGTCCGACTTTGGGCCAATAAAGTCTCTAAAATCTCTTGAAAATTCTTTTGCTTTTTTTAATTCTTCTCAAATATTTGAAACTTCTTTCAAATTACTTGAAATATTGCGAAATTCATTTATAATTTTTTTTTTCTCTTTTCATTAAAAAGAATTCTCAAATCCCTGTATGCCGAAATCTGGGCCGATTTTGGCCTAGATTTGGGCCGGTAGTCGGCGTTACTCGTTAACAAAAGATGTCTAATAGTTGCCTTGATGTTTGGTCCATGTTTGGGCCATTGTTAGGCCAATAGACGGCCTAGCTTCTTCAGAACTTTCTCAATCCCTTCATGCCGATCTCTGCGTCGACTTCGGTCCAGAGTTGGGCTGGTAGTCTGCGCTACTCGTTAACAAAATATGACCCATAGTTTCCCCGATGGTTGGTCCATGTTTTGACCATTATTGGACCAATAGTCGGTCTAACTTTTTCAGAACTTTTTCAATCACATCATGCCGATCTCTGGGTCGATTTTGGCCCAGAGTTGGCCCATTAGTCGGATTTATGCGTTGAAGAAAGATTTTCATAGTTGCCCTAAAGGTTGGTCCATGCTCGGGCCAAAGTTGGGACAACAGTCAGTCCCACGTTGTCTGCCAACTTTGGCTGTTTAGGCTGGGCCGACAAAAGTACGAGGGTAGTTCAATAAGTCCTTAGAATGACCAACAGATGGCGCGCGAATCGCTCCAAATCATCTGTTTTCAGTCAGCACCACTCCCGACTAGAT
>NC_046659.1:113934832-113940075 GCF_010883055.1 Belonocnema kinseyi | reverse complement strand
CGCACTTTTCTGAAGGATTAAAAAAACTTGAAAAGCGATTGACCAAGTATATAGAGCTCCAAGGAGATTATGTTGAAAAATAAAAAAAAAATTTACCCAAAATAATTGTTTTTATACTTCATTCTAAGGACTTATTGAACTATCCTCGTATCTTATAAATGTAAAAGGTGGCCCAACTTTGGCTGCCGATCTACGACGGCCCAAAAACGGTCCGACTTTGGGTCAACGCACCTGCTCTGGGAGCCGACCTGAATTCGCACCTGGGATATAATAATTTAAAAGAAACGAAATATAGTACGCATGTAATATTGGGTCGATGAAGTGACAGTGTTGATCTACTAGTCGTGATCTGGTACTTAGTTTTTTATTAAAAAACAAGCTTTCGCTTGGTGACACCAAACCTCATCAGGGATACATATGGAAGTAAACTAGTCACCTAGTGGAAAAGAATTTTTAAAAATAAGATGTGTTCGTTAAAAATATTAGGGAAATATGTTCTATGTGATTATGTGTGTTATTCTACTTACATTTTTCGTTATAATACTAACTTTAGATAAGCATTATTAGAGTTTGATTATAATACTGTTATTTATAAAGGTGAGGTTTAGAAAGACTTTTCAAAAAGTATATTATTGTTTTGGTAATTAAATAAGATAACAGAAGTACGATACTTCCTCCTGGACATGCATTGCATTTTAGTGTTAAAAATATATAAAATTGTGTCGGAACGTTTGTTAACAGAATTTGATGTCTCACAGTATGGAACATTTCTTTGAAAGTGCGTTTTTTATAACTATTTTCGATTCGCGAAATTTTTGCTTTAGAAAAGTCAAATTGGTGGTCTAAAATGTGTGATTGTGAAACAGTTCATTGATAAAAGGTAGGGCGAAAAGTTGATTAAGATCGATATTTGGAGATCTTTCTTTGTGTTTTATATGTGAGTTTTGGTTTTCAGCCTGTAAATAATTTAGTATTTTATTGATATATTTTTTAATAAAGTTGCTTGGGTAGCCGTGGTTCTTTAGTGTATTTTTGACGATTTTAAGGTTTTGTGCTTTAAATTTGGTATCTTAGAGTGTGACGGCTCTATCTACTGGACTGTTAATAACAGAAATCTTATCTTCAGTTGCTATGTTAGAATCGAAACCAACGTATCCTCCTGATCATGTTTCTTTGCGGAACCAATTGGTTATAATTTTACTGTAGTCCTTGTGTAAAGTGATGTCTAAGTAGTTTATTGGGTTGTTTTTTTTCTATTTCAATAGTGAACTGTAATCTGGGATGGTAGGAATTAAAAAGGTTAAGTAGGATGTAAATTTTTTCATCAGGGATACACGTCAGCATTTCATCGACGTATCGGAAATAGAAGGTTAATTTAAAAGGTAGTTTTTTAAGGATATCTTTTTCGTGTCCTTCCATTACTAAATCGGAACTTTAACCGGGGAGAGGGGATCCCATGGGGGTACCAAAGATTTGTTTGTAATATTGATTTTGGAATATGCAATATGTGTTTTCTAAACAAAGTTCTATTAATTCTAAAAATTGATGAATTGGTATGTTTGGGTGTTCTCTGATTTTAAACAAGTTAGTTTTTATATTTTTTAAAACGAGTTTTTTAGGAATATTTGTAAGTAAGAATTTGGCGCCTAGAGAAACAATTTTGCAATTTACAGAGATTTGAATATTTTTGATTTTTTCAATGAGATGCCAACTATTTTTAATATTTCATGTTGTTTTTCCAATTACTAATTGAATGAATTTTCCAATATACTTCGAAATGTTATAAATAGGTGATCCGATGAAGGAAGTGATAAGTCTTAGTGGTATGTTTTCTTTATAGATTTTTGGCAATTCGCAACATTTTGAAGCAATACCATTGTCGCTCTTAAGTAATTTAGCTGTATCTGAATCTATAAAACCGAGTTTCAAATGCTTGGAGATGTATTCATTAGGTTCCCTTTGTATTTTTTGTGTCGGATCTTCATTTAATTTAGTGCATGTTTTAGTATCTAGTAATAGAGTGTCACATTTTTAGCATAATCTGTTTTGCTTAGTGTTTTGTTGTAAGAATTCATTTGTTTTAGTTCCAAGAATTTCGTGTTTAGGTTCAATATTGTGATTGTAATTTTTGTCGAGGTATTTTTGTAAGTTAATAGAGATTTTAGATGTAAGTTCGGTTCTTTTTTTGTTAGGAATAAAATCAATTTTGTTTTCTATTCATGCACGAGATTCTATAGATCCTTTGTTTTTAGGAGAAACTTAAAATTTTTCTCCTCGGCTTATGAAATAACCTACATCTTTAGGAATTTCTGTTTTAGTGAGATTAATGAGCCATTTTTTGTTTGGTCACTTTTTGGAGTTGATGTCATAGTATTTTTTTGTGACCCATTCAAATTTCGTTATCGATTTTTCTATTAAGACTTTCTTAAAATTGTTAATTATATTGTTTTGACAATCAAAAAATTGTTTAGTTCATAGTTGTTTATCTTTAATATTTAGGAGTTTCATTTCTATTTTTTGTGTCTCGCTTTTGACTTTTCTGATGCTAAAATTTGCAGTCGTGATCTCTGATTTCAAAATTCTAATTTTAAAATCTAGGCAATTTTTGTTAAAATTACTTTTACATTTAGGATTATCGAACTCAATGTTAGGTTGTAAATTAATGATATATGCGGGAAGGTATCCTTGTGAACGGCATCTTAGTATACAGCGATTTTGATTGCTTAACTTAGATAGCCAGAAGCCTTTCCTATTAGATAAATTTGCTTTTCGGAAGCCCTATAAAGTTATCATAAAAACTTTTAGAATTTTCATGAAAAATCAAAAATTCAAATTTTGATGGTAAAAAAATCATTAAAAAATTTCATTTCCAATTTGAGTCCACTTTTTTGTGATAAACGACACAATATATGAAAAAATCAATAGACAAACGTTGCTAATCGAAGAAGGAGCTACTAAGTTTTTAATCGTAATTTTTAGATAAGGTGATTAGCTTTTCTGTATTTGTAAAAATATTCGTAAAAATAAAATTTTCGGAAGAATAATCCAGAATATGAAAAAAATTGAAGATACAATACATTTGATATAAAAGTGATCAATACGAGCAATGTAATGTTGGAAGTTCATATTTTGGACATAGTCGAGTTTTAAGTAAGAAACACGCGATGGTAATATGTTCCTTAAATCCGTAGGATCATCAACAAAAAATAATTCCCAATTATGAAATTAGAGTTATCGATGCTTTGACCATTAATTTTGATAATTCTTTGGACGAATGCTGGAGAAGTACAAAGACTGAGCGCGTAGCGCAAGGAAAATACATTATCAAGCGCAAAAGCGCAAAAAAAAAATATTTTTGAGCGCGAAGCGAGAGAAAAATCAGTAGCACGTCGTAGGCACGCTCAAACTTCAAATTTTTAAAACTATGTTACTATTCACGCCTAACATGAAGTTACTTTTACTGAAAAGTTGCTTTTCTATTATGAAAATGTCTTGCCTCTAGCTCAGTTTGTAAAAGAATAAATTACACAACCAAAAAGAAACTGTATAAAACTGCTTGAAAAAATATTCCCAAAGTTACGCAAATTTTACTGTAGCATACCTTTCTTTTTATAATTAGGGAATTAAGTTTTGAACTTTTACGACATTTAGAAATATAAATAGCGCAAACGTGTGACTGAAAAACAAATTCAAGAAAATTTTCGGAAATTCGCATTCTATATTGTCTTTGATACTTTGGAAAAATTGAATCCTCTCTTTCTTATTGCAGAGATAATTTGACAGTCTGAATCTTCACCTAATGGTTTCCCTATTCGTAACGTTCATCGTGCCGAAACTCCTTATTCTCTTTTAAGGATCATATCAAGGTCTCCTTCTCTCTGGAATCCTTCTCCCGAGTTTTCTACCACCGTGTTTGATCCTGCCGGGTTTCCTCATGCCAGGCTTCCTCCTACCGAGTATGACCCTGCATTATTTCCTCCTTCCGAGTTTGATCTGGTCGGATCTCATCCTGCTGAGTTACCTTTCGACGATCTACAGGTGCATTATTTCACCCAATATTCTTCCTTCTTCTGTTGGCAACGGATATAGTCTTAATCAACTTCGATTTATTCGGCTTACTAGTAAAAGGAATTCACGCCGGATATTCGAATTTCAGAAATACACTTTTCCTGCTGAAAAAAAACTTAAACTAAGTACAGGCCGAGATAGCTTTGTTGCTATGCCCACTCAAGAACAAATTGTTTTATCAGCATCAGATGGTGACACCTTGGCAGTATTGGAAAGCACTAACGTTCTTGCTGGAATATATAGATGGCACGATAAACATTGCAGACGGGTGAAAATAAACATAGAAAGCGGTAAAGTTAACTTACTGAGCGAGGTAGGATACGAGATAGTGTTTCTTCCCTTTCGAAAATATTTTCGAAGCGCACTGTGTATACAACATTTCATCGCCTTCTCTCAAAGTCCCTTTAATCTCTTTGAACCCACTTCAAGGTACTGAAATTATTAGTATATTTTAGATTTTAATATTGTTTTTAATTTATTTAAAGTTTAAAATACACCATGAATTCTGATTAACTTACTCTAAAATTGTTTAGAATTTTTGTTTGATTGTGCGAAAATCTATCGAAGGTTCTTTAATTTACCAATATTTTTTCTAATTCAGTTAGATTCTTCTAAATTCAGTCTACTAAATTGAATTAAATGGATATTTCTAGTCTTTCTTAATTCACCTTGATATTTTAAATCAATGTTATAAGAGATACATTTTTTTATTTTTATATTTATTTATTTTTATTATTATTATTATCATTATTATTATTAAATGTTCTACATGAGGTTTTATTGTGTCTCTGTGACTTTTTTGCACTGACTTTTCACTACGATTTTCAACCCATACCAGGTATGTCTGTTTGTCATTCACATTGACCTTCCGTCTTTTCACTGACATTGCATTTATTTCTTATAAATTTGACTTAAAATTCAGGGCCTTTTACTGTAAAACAACCCTGCTTTTATTTATTAATCAACTTATTTATTTTTGTTTGAATTGTTTTTTATTATTTGTATGTTTTTACGGACTTAATCAATGTTTAATTCTTTGACGGATGACGGTCCAAATAGTGACCGAAACGTAGAATCTGTCAAGTTAAAGCGTGGGTGGCTTTACTCGCAGTCGGTAAGGTGTATCGACATGATTTTGGTGTCAAAATATTAAGAAGAGCTCCCTCTTTCATGCT
>NC_046659.1:113930174-113934732 GCF_010883055.1 Belonocnema kinseyi | reverse complement strand
GAGGGAGCTCTTCTTAATATTTTGACACCAAAATCATGTCGATACACCTTACCGACTGCGAGTAAAGCCACCCACGCTTTAACTTGACAGACTGTATCAAAATATTTATCGTTGCTTCTTCTTTTTCACCTTTATTTCCAAGACGTACTTCCCTACTTAAGATAATAAAAAGATCGAGACCAAACGTACCACATCAAGACCCTAAATAGAAAACAAAAAATGTGATAGTTCATACGCAATTTTAACATAATATATTTTCAAAATAAAACTAAGCCGAAGCTATATCCAAGCCAAGGATTGAAAAAGACTGTACTCAACAAGTAAAAACCTGAAACATTTCAAAATTCAACCTTAAGGTTTTTGTCATTTTCAGCTCAAAATGCTTGGGAGTTACCCTTACAAAAAATAAGCAAACAAAAATTAGTACCTTCATAGTAAAAATCACAGGAGGGTCGAAACATCTTATTGTTTTTGGAGTTAAATTGCGTAAATTAAAGTTTGCAAACAAAGTGTGTTGTTTTTGTCTTCATATCAAACGAAACAATTTTTGATCAAATTATACGTACTTTTTATACATACCATTGCTTCTTTTAGAGTTAAGTTCGCAATTTGAGTGTTCACCTAATAACGCACCTATTTATGGTGTTCCACGTACCGGAACTTTTGATTCTTCTGAAAGGTCAAGGCAGCGGCGGATCCAGGCCTTGGTCTCGGAGGGGGCGATCGGGGCGTATAAGTCGAAAAAAGCAAAAAAAAAAAAATATATTTCAAGTTATAAGTATAAAAACTTAGAGCTCGGGGGGTGGCGATCGCCCCGATCGCCCCCCTCTGGATCCGCCAATGGGTCAAGGTCCAGGTCACCTTCTGCCAGATATCCTCCTGCCAGGCTTTCTTTTACCAGGGGATTCATCTTGCCAGACCTAGTTTTCCAGCTAGATGCTACTCCTCAAAGCGTCCTTGCTCAAGGCTACACATTTCCTGCTGATAAGAAAATCAATTTAAGAACACCCCCTAATATATTAAAGCTCATGACACCCCAAAAATAAATTGTTGTATGAACGTCCAATAGTGATGCCTTCGCAATACTGGAGAGCACCTATTTTCTTGCTGGAATACACATACGTCAAAAGCGAGTGAAAATCAACATAAAAAGCGGCAAAATTACCTTATTAATCAGCGAAGAATTCAATGCAATTCCTGTAGGTCCTAAAGACCTGATCATAACACATTTCCGAATAAAGCTACTAGGAAATGTGGACATGTGCAGAAATTTAGCGTAATAACTGTAGGCCACAATCCTTTACAATAGTAAATTAATAAACAAAATCTGCCCCCTTAGCAGTGATATTCACATCGCGCGCGGCTCACACCCTTGAGCGACCGTCTCTCAAATCTGGTGCTTCGCGCTCAAAAGTGGTTTACCTCGCGTTTCGCTCTTAGATATTTATTTAAAAAATAAAAAATTACAGTCCTTTTATAATTTCTCTTTTAGACCTTTTTTAGAGTTTTGTCGTTTTTTTTTATAAATTTTTAATTTTAAAAATTTTAGCTCTTTTTCGAGTAAACCGTTTTTGTTGTATCATTTTTTCGTAAGTTTTGTCGTTTTTCCACAGACATAATGTTGGTTTATTTTCGAACTTATTATTTACGAATAAAACAAATACTACGCGTCCTATAAGAAATTATTATAAACAAATTTGTAGATGATTTTGGAATAACAATTTTTGTTCATTCGTCTTTTTTTGTATTTTGTATAGTTTGAGAACAACTTTAAATTTTTTATTTTTTATTATTTGTTGTTTAATAAAAATTTAGATTTTTTGAGAAAATCTAAAATGTTATTTTAATTATCTTGCAGGGCTTTCAAAAATAAATGTGTTTCTTTTCTTGACTTTTTCCATATCGTGCGTTGTTTTGCTTAAAATGTGGATTTTCGATCGTTCTTCTTATTTGAAAAATCCTGTAACTCTAATCATTTTCTTTTCATCCTAAAAAGTCGTTGGGATAAATTGCTTGAATCACCAAATAGTACGAACAGCACCATTTCCAAATTTCAATGTAAAAAAATGATCCTACAAATTTTGTAAATGATCGTAACATTTTAAATTTTTATCCAAAATGACTGGTTAACAAACTCGTGCTTTCTTTCAGGGCCTAAAAAGGGTGCGCAAAAGATCGATTTACTTTGTTCATTTTTTTGGAGAATTATCTGATTTACGGTCGAACGGACGGCCGGACGGACAGACAGAATCAATCTTAAAAACTTTATTTTTGGTTTCAGGGAGCTCAAAACATAAAGATCCGTTGAATAACTGTAGTGTTAAATTTCTGACAATTCTAATAGTATCCCAATTCTAACTGATGAGAATGTAGAAATTTTAAAAGTAAATATAAAATTGTTTTTGCTTTAAAGCCAAATTTGAATTTTGGAAGTATTATGTTATTAGAAATATTAATAAATAAGAAATGTGTTATAGTTCTCAAAACTTCAAACTTTTAAAAATGCCCTAACCATACTTTAAAAAAGTTATGTTAAAAATCGGGACTCTCGTTATCTGTGAGAGCTTGTGCCTTTTCAGCTCGTATCTTTGGAGTTCTAGTGTAGTCAATTAATGAAACCTCAATACTAATTAACATTGTGCTATTATTAAACTGAAATGAACATTGTGCTGAAATTTTGACCGCGGTATTTTGACAGTTGGCGTGTAAAATGCAGCGTATTACACTGGGCGTTGCACTGTGGGACGAAATCGCGAAAAGCTCACTAAAAGTAAGAAAAAAATTTTTAAATGATTGCCTATGACCGCCGAGTTATGTTGTTTTGTGAGTCAATAGAAACCTGCTAAAACACATGTATAAAAATTGGCTGCTAATTTTTGCAACTTGGTTCTTGCCACGGATTTTTCTTTGGCAGCCATGGCACACCATGCCAGTGGAACTCATTTGCAAATAGCTAGCCAAATGTGTAAAGTCTTTATAAAATATACGGAATAACGTTACTGAAGTGTTTTTAATATTGTTGATTACGAATCTGATGTCGAAAATTCCGAAAAAAAATACTTTTTTTTTATTGGCACAAGGTGGTTTTTGAGGTCGTTAATTACGAATTCGAGGTTCACTATATTGAAGGTGGAATTTCAAAATTTTTTTCAAATTTAATCATAATCAGTTATCTGAAAAGTCCCCATATACCAATTTTGAAAAGAACGAAAAGTTTATTTAGCATACTAGCCCGTATATAAATCATAAATAAATTTAAGAAACCCCCAAAAAAATCATTAAGGGAAGAAAAAATGTTTTGATATTCTTGAAAATGTATTCTAAATTATTTAAGAACACAAGACTTGTGCGAAATAGTTTCACTTTATTGAAATCATATTTTCAAATAATTGCAGAGCACAGAATTTGTAATCTAAAAAAATTGTATAGGCTCCGACAATACTAAATTTTATTGCAATAATAATTACACTATTGTGAACATTATTTTTCGAGATGTATTACAAACTTTATCCTCTTCGATTTAAATTTCAAAAATTAAAAAAAATCATAAAGAGCTGAGAAGGATTTTCATTATTCTCAAAATCATATTCGGTAAGCATTGCAGAACACAAGCTTTGTGCTCTATAAAATATTTGTTGGGCTCCCACTCTACCTAATTTTATAAAAATTATTTCAGTCATTTAAATCGTTGCAGAACACAAAATTATTCCTCTATAAAATATTGTATTTATTAAATATGTCACATTTTTACTTTCTTTGGTTATATATTTTACTTATTAGCAATTGTCTTTTATCTCTTGTAGTGAAAACGGTTCAATATGTTATTCATGGGACGATTTCGAAAAAACACGGAAAATATTTTTGGACAAAAATAACAGGTCTGAAATTTTTTTTCAATTTTTCAATTTTTTTTGCTCTGTATAATCTTTTCAACAGGGTGCTGTTAAGATTGAATATATAGAAATTCCGATGCAGACGTCTGTCACTACCAGTAAATTATGCTGCTTTTTTACTTTAAATAATGTAACTGTAATTCCTGTAGAAGCATGCACGCGATGTTGCATCAAGAAACAAAATTTCATTTTACCGGGAAATCGATGCTGTAAAACTCAGCTTATAAAAAGTTGTATTGACGAAAAAGACCTCAAGATTTTGGAAACGCATTCCAACACAACAATGCTCACCCTGTCAGAATGATCTAAACTAATGGAAACTTTTTTTACCAAATGCGATTCCACATTGCTAGACAATCTAAGTGAATTTAGCCTGTCAGAAAAACAAGTGCAAAACAATCAATCTCGATCTGCCATCCGTGCTATCGTTGTATTTATCTTTGAAGTACATTGAAAATCATACAACGGAAATTGCAAAGAATTTATTTGATGCTTAGCATCAGCTACTATAAATTTGTGATAGTACATGTTTGCCACATCGGAAAAGTGAAACTAAAGAATAGCAAAGAAAGTCTTTCTCTGGACAAAAGAAAGTATCCCTTTGCAAGCCTGTTACCATTTGTACGACTGATGGATATGTAGTGGATATGCTTGGACCTTATCTT
>NC_046659.1:113925782-113930074 GCF_010883055.1 Belonocnema kinseyi | reverse complement strand
CATCTGATGGTGAAGTCTGTGCAATATTGGAGAGCACTAACTTTTTAGCTGGAATGTATAGGTGGAAAGATAAAAATTGTAGACGTGTAAAAATAAACATGAAGAGCGGCAAAGTTAACTTTTTGAGCGAAGAAGAGATGGATGTAACTCCAGTAGGTTCCAAACGACCAATAAAATCTTTTTTTTGGGTAAAGCGTATAAAATAATAAAACTGCAATCTTCAGCACTATTATTTCCATAAAACATATTAAACCTAAATATAAAGTTGTTGGTAGTTCAAAGTCAAATTCATACGTTGAAAGTTACTTGCAATTAAAAATAATCATATAAATGAAACTTTTTACAGTGCTAAAGGTTTCAATCAATCGGCAATGCACGAAAAAGCATTTCTTTCTTCACGCAAATGTTTTTACTTTATTGTTAGGGAAATATATAATATAAATATATCGTACATAAAAGTTTTTTGTAATTCGGCGAGTCTCGTGAAACCTGAGGACAAAAAGCGACCCAATCACAAATGCCTTCTGTATTTGCATTTGAAATGTCTTAGCATTTCATGAACATGCAAGGATAAGATTGGATTAAACATCTATGCAAATTAAATCATTTTGAAGAAAATCATACTTTTGTGAGTTGTAAAAACTTTTCTCATAATTCTAGTTTCATGGCAAACGGTTACTAAATTTCAATTTTTAACCTTTTGGATTAAATATCTAGAAATCCCGATAAAAAGCGTATCTTCTAAATTCCTACCTTTAAGAACGAACAACTTCTAGTATAGTTCAATGAAACTTAAAGTATTTAAAATTGAAATCAAATAATTTGTAACTCATAAAATCATTAAACAATTTCATCAGACCCTCAAAGCGGTCCTACGCAGCTTTTTTAATAGAGCTTAAAAGATTTGAACTATTTTCAGGGATTTAAAAGATTTTAGCCTATTCTTATAAATTGGAGGGATTTCAGAAAATGTTAAATATTTTAAAGGCAACTCACAAGATTTATGGGATTTTGTTGAGTTTTAAAAGATTTAAAGATTATTAGAAATATTTCGGTTGTTATGCGGCTTCAAAAAATAGCCTTGAAATTCGTGAGAACTGAACGAATTTCACAGGATTCAAAAGGTTTTCGGATATTGAAAAAGATTCCAAGGGATTTTGAAGGATTTCTAAGGTGTTTCGAGAGATACGAACTATTTCCTTGTTCGTAGCCTGAACAGAAACTCAGTATTGGAACGAAATGCCAAGATACTTGCGGGGAAAATACTGAACGTGGTCGTGCTTTAGTCGCTCCGTGTTGCTGGGATTCACGATACTTTTTCGAAGCCTTCATATTATACGTGCACGTAAATAAGAAATATCCACCCTTTTCTGAAATCGCTTATAAATTACTTTCAAAAATAAAGTTACTTATTAAATTATCTTAAACACTTTTGGTTCTTGAAGCCTTTGCATTAATTTTAATTCAACATAAATTGTTTTATATTTCCTGGCCATGAAATACATTGAATTCGATTAATCTTTTTTTTATTTGTATTTTTTTTAATTCACCCTAAAGACCTTTCAACTCAGTTTGAATACTTATGTATTTTATCAAATTCTAATTTTCAAATTCTATTTACTCCGATTTATCTGAGTTCACTGGATCTTTTTCATTTTTTTTTTTTGTTTGACATTTGGCTCTAACCACTTAAATTAATATTAATTTACCTTGATTTCGTATATATTTTGGCAAATTCACTTAAACTTCCTCAAATCTCTTTAAAATGACTCTAATTTTACTGAATTCATTTAAATATTTTAGATTTCAGTATTGTTTTTAATAAAACTGAATTTATTTGAAATTTACCATTAGTCCTGATTACCTCACTCTCAACTGTCTGGACTTTTTTAAGTTATTCGGATTTTTCTTGATTTTTGTAACTTGCCCAAAATTATTAAA
This sequence comes from Belonocnema kinseyi, assembly GCF_010883055.1. Taxonomy (NCBI): domain Eukaryota; kingdom Metazoa; phylum Arthropoda; class Insecta; order Hymenoptera; family Cynipidae; genus Belonocnema; species Belonocnema kinseyi. Next base: position 113,928,133 of record NC_046659.1, on the reverse strand, counting down.
AATTAACTTTCATTCTTTTAAATTAGGTCTACTAGCTATAATTTACTATATTTTTTGAGTTTTTATTAATTCACCTTGAAGTGTTTCCAGCTCATCTTTAATTTTTAGACATTAGATCAAATTTAAATTAGGCCCCTTTAATTTATCTAAATTACTTTCAAAATTAATTGATTAATTTTATTTATAACATTTCTTAATTGTTGTTAATTCATTTTTATTGAATAAATTGTATTAAATTCTTCATAATCTAATTAAAATGTATTTGAATGTAAAACCAAATTATAAATATTTCCTATTGTTCACAATAAATATTATTGAAGAAATGAATGCAGCAGAGATTTTATTTATGCTATATCAGAGATTTTGAATCATATTCTTAAATTTTCTTATAATCTGCCATATGATTTAGCAGAAAAAGAAATATTTTTCCACAGTCAAATCATGCATTGCTCAAAATAAAGATAGAATATTTCAAATAAAAATAAAGGGTAAAAAAAAGTCAACTTACTAAAAAGTGACATTACACAAGTTTTTTCTGGGTCACAATTTATTAAGAAATAAATATTTTTAATAACGAGTTTTGTTTCTTTAATTAAATGATATCTATTAGAAAATATTCCACTACTTTAGTCGTACGAAAACATTATTTAACAATTTATTTAATAAACGAATGTTTTTATAGTAGTAACCTAATCCACGGGGGTCTCATGATATAAATCATGAGGTAAGAAGTGTAGTATTATTACGCATTATTCAATGCAATAAAGCACCTGACTAAACTTTAGTTACAATCTTCACCAAATTCCGTTTTACAAGTGTGATCACTATTGCATTGTCTTATTTTTCTAATTGAAAACATAATGAAGACCAATTTTGTAGAACATTTAAAAACACATCATTTTAGTCTCTTGTCTATTAATTTTATTTTGCGTGTCTTCGTGAAAAAGTTGAATTATTATGTCTCTAAGTTTGATTTTTCGTGTTAAAACTGCGAATATTGGTAATAGAAGGCTGGCTAACGAAATTATCTTGCTTTTCGGACCACAAACATGTGTGCGATAGGAAATTCAAATCAGAAAATTCCTTTATTAGCTATCGCGTCTTCAGAAAACAGACAGCCAGATAAAATGAATAGGTCTAAAATCATATGAATCTAAAACAATCCATCATAATCTATGAGAATCATATGACGTTAAATAATGATGGAACTCTTGTTCATTGATATCTTTAATATTTTGACTGAATGCAGGAGTAGGTTTAGGTCGGGTTTTAGGTAGGGGTTTTCCCCTACCGGGCTTGATCCTGCTGAGTTTATTCACGCCGGACTTCCTCCAGCCGAGTATCATCCTGCATGGATCCCTCCTTCCGAGTTTCATCTGGTCGGATCTTATTCTGCCACGTTACCCTTTGGCGAAGTAAATAATGCCAAACCTTTTTCTCCACCTAGGTGGTCTTCCTTGAGACTTCCTTATTCAAGGCCTCATCCTATTATCAGGTACAGAGTTCCACCCACCGTGCTCCCTTTTGCAAATGGTCATGGACTTACTCTTGATCATCTTCAATTTATTCGGCTCACTTCAAAAAAATATCCTCGCCTGATATTTGAACTTCATAGATACACTTTTCTTGCCGTTGAAAAACTTTACTTAAGAACATGCCAGGAAAAATTTGAGATCATGACAACCAAAGGACAAATTATTGTATCAACTTCCGATGGTAATGCCTATGCAATATTGGAGAGTACGTACGTTCTACCTGGAATATACATGTATGTAAAGCGTTAGAAGCGCGTAAAAGTAACATAAAAAGCGGTAAAATTACCTTATGAACTAACGAAGAAATCAGTGCGACTCCTGTAGGCGCCAAAAAGCCAAGTAAAAATGTAGATTAGGCATTGTAAACCGTAATCCTTTACACTATTAATCAAATAAAAAAATGCAAACTTGAAATATAGAATTATTACTAGTACATGTCGGACCCACATGTTGGTATTTGTTTGTGAATAGTATTAATAGATAGATATATAAACTTTTATTTTTCTGCCTGTTTGCCTTAAAAAATTGACTTGCTTACACTTCCATTTTTTACAGAATTTTGTTATAACTACGTCTTACAAAGTACCATCCATCCACACCTTATAACTAATCCGCTCGCTCCGATAGCCTAACCTTCCTCGCTGCGCCTCGCTACTGCCATGCTACTGCCCTTTTGTCACCACTTTCATGCAACAATACCTCCATGCTTATCAAATTCACATTGCTTCACATTCCTCCAACCAATGCTCCAATTTTGCATACCCCTTTCCACACAATTCACACATTATCTTCTCTCTAGAAAGCCAGACCTATTAT
>NC_046659.1:113923195-113925682 GCF_010883055.1 Belonocnema kinseyi | reverse complement strand
TCATTCTCGCTATAAGTTCCTGACTTCCTTGCTCTCCTTTCTCACACAGATATTTCGCTCTCTCCCTTGGCATAATCCACACATATTTTTCGTTATACCTTGACTCTCTTATTCTCTCTTCTTCTGCCCTCTCTTTTTCCAAGCCGTTGTTTTGAAACATCACTAGTCAAACAATTTTATTCTCCTTTCAAAATCATCTGCGCACAATCACTTCCCCAGCCCCCACACCTGCCTCATCACCACATTTGCCCTTTTCACTCTCTCTCTCTTTTATATGACCATGCACTCCCTCATTTCTTCGAAACAGGAAGCCAAGGAACACAAACTATTTCACCTTCTGTATCGCTTTTCTCTTCCACTTCTACTCCCCTCCCTCAACCCTTCCACCTAGTTTCCTGAACACCATAACCGTCGACCTGTCCACATTTAACTCTAACCTATTCTTGTCCAAGTAACGTATCATGCTCTTCATCATCTCCTTTAAAGCCTCTCCGCTATTTATCAACAGTACCATATCATCTGAATATGCGAGTGCCCATATCCTGACTCCTCCTACCCTAACTCCTCCTACCACTCCGGCCGATAGCTTACTTTCCATATACGCGATCAAAATTGCAGAAAGCATTGGGCTAAGCGGGCACCCTTGCCTTAAACCCCTATCCACCCAGAATCCCTCAGAGATTCCCTCCCCTCCTCTCACCCTATCTTTCGTCTGCTCATATATCTACCTTACCCTCTCGATCGGGCCCTTAACACTTTTTAACACCTCTGCCAGCTCTTTTTCTTTTTCCTGCTCTTTCTTCTTACACATCGCCCTGAACTCCTTTCTCATTTCTATGTACTCTTCCATTTTCGCGGTTCCTTCCTTTCACTTCCTGTACTTTTTTTCACCTTTCTCTTCATTATTTTACATTCCCTATCCCACCACGGCTTAACCATTCCTTTCTTGTTTTCCTAAATGCCTTCTTTTGCACACAGCCTTTCACTTTCTCCTGTAGATCCTCCCATATCTCGTCCACGGACTCTACCTTAAAGCTTACGTTGCTTAATTGCTCCTGATACTTCTCTATCTCCTCTCTCGTCCATTAAACCCTCTTCCTTAACGAACCTTCTTCCCCACCCTGCCTTTCGCCAGCCTCCCCCCGTATCCACAAACTCAATGACTGATGGTATGATTCCGCCCCTCCTTTCACTGCGAATTTCTCAACCTCCTCAAACCCTTGCGTATTCATGATCACGTAGTCTATCACCGATACATCCCTCTTACTCATATACGTGTTTTCTCCCACTTCGTCCCCTTTTTACGGTACCATTCGCCACCACCCACCATCTATCCTTCATCCAATTAAAGTCTCCCCCCATTACCACTATACCCTTATCTTTTCTTTTTACTTTGACCGCCTTCTGTAGCCTCCACCAATACCCCCTAACAATTTTCGCTCTACTCTATCCCATTCCTTTCTCTCTAACCACGTCTCTACCAGTCCAATCACATAAAATTCCTGAATATACCTCCAGAAATCCACATCATTTTTCTTTATCCCTGCTACGTTCTAGGACAACACCTTTAACATTTCTCTACCCTGCTTTACTCTTACCCCCCTAATTCCCCTAAAAACAAATTCCCCTGCACTTCCTTCCACACCTTCTTCTCTTCGTCCTATATCCACATTTTCTCCTCTATTTTTGTTTTCCGATACCCTATCTTCACTGTTCTCCCTTCGCTTCTCTCCTTCCTAGCCCTGTCATCTAGCATTCTCTGAACCTCCCTTTTCTTCCTCGTCAAATCTTGATCGATAAAAACCTTATTGTCCTTTATTCTATTTTGTTACGCATTACTCCCAATTTTTCTTCCCAGCTCTCCAATTCCAACACCGCCAATTCATTCTCCTTTCTTCCCTCCATCCTAACTTTCCCTACCTTGCATTTAACCCACCCTATGCTCTATAGCAGCGCTTCCACCATGTCCCTTTCTTCCCCCCTCTTGAGCTTTAATCCTCTTATAACTATATTACTTCTCCCATCTGCCTTTTCTTTTCTCTTTATTCTCAACTCCATTGCTCTTATCCTTTCCCCATTCGATCTCTCCTCCTTTTCATTCCTACGCTCTCCCACTTTCTCTTCTATCATGATCTCCACTTTCTCCCAAATACCTTGCTTCCCACCCTTCCTCCTGTCCACTGCTTCCATTCGCGACATGCACTCCACCTTCTTCAGCCTTTTTTTCACCGTAATCGTCCACATCCTAATATCTTCTTTCATCTCCTGTATTTTATCCTCTTTTTCTTTCCTTACCGATACCAACTTCCTATGCAATCCTTCTACTTTTCCCCTCAGCTCTTGTACTTCTTTTCCCCATCTCTCATATCTTACGCTCTGGTCCTTCCTCATACTTTCCACCTGCTAGATAGCCCCCCATACGTCCTCCCTTAACCCTCTGATCTCGCCTATCAGCAACCCGATAGCCTTCTTCTTCGTCTGCTCCTT
>NC_046659.1:113914618-113923185 GCF_010883055.1 Belonocnema kinseyi | reverse complement strand
CTCCCTGCCCACCCCCCGCTCGACCGACCGTAACTGTAAGCTATCCATACACAAGAGTACTCACTGCCGCCCACAGATGTCACTTAAGGCTGCTGCCGCTTATCGCCCTAAAATTTTAGTTCCTTTGCCCTATTTCATCTCTCACATCCCATTTAGCCACCCTTTTCTCACCCCTTATATCCCCCATCACTACAAGAACCTCCCTTGCCCACCATGAAGGCCCAAAAACCCAAACACAAAACTACCCCGCTTCCTTGCAAACCTAAGCTCACTTTCCAAATTTAGCCAAATACCCCCCCCCCCCCCCCCCAACTACAAAATAAATTAATTTCTTCCTTCCTAATGTACCCCTCACGACCGTACTCACTTCCTTGCCTTCACCCTCACACTCCACTCACACCTTACACACAAACTTTGTAAAAACTTCTCACCGCCTGTCATTGCACACTTTCTCACTACCGCCACCAACATGCAAGTAAAAAAATAGTATTAATAATAAATTAGAAAATTTTATTTTGATTTTAGCTGCTACATCATCAGAGATTGTACCTTACCGACAGTAGATCAACCCTCCAAACCATACAGGCAAAAAATTTACACAATATCGATCAAGTTAAGAATCTTCAATAACAGAAAATGCTTAACGTCTTAATAAGACTAGATGGAAAATAATATTTTTAAATTAAAATTATTTCTTGAGAAAAAGATCCTACTCCATCTTCAATACATTGGGAAACGAACCACAAAACTTCTGATTTTCGGTCAGCTGCTTTTCCAATTAAGCTATTAGGGGGATCAGAATAAGAACTCTTAATTCAAGAACATAACGCTAATTTTTAACTAGGTGTTAATGATACAAGTAATTATTTAAAACACTTTTTTTTATCTGCTATATCATGGAGTGAAGATGGAGTAGGATCTTTTTTTTCAAGAAATAATTTTAATTTAAAAATATTATTTTCCATCTAGCCTTATTAAGACGTTAAGCATTTTCTGTTATTGAAGATTCTTAACTCGATCGATATTGTGTAAATTTTCTGCCTTCATGGTTTGGACGGTTGATCTACTGTCGGTAAGGTACAATCTCTGATGATATAGCAGATAAAATAAGGAAAATTTTATTAAAATAATTACTTGTACCATTAACACCTAACTAAAAATTAGCGTTATGTTCTTGAATTAAGAGTTCTTATTCTGACCCCTCTAATAGCTTAATTGGAAAAGCACCTGATCGTAAATCAGAAGTTTTGTGGTTCGCTTCCCAATGGAGTGAAGATGAAGTAGGATCTTTTTTTCAAGAAATAATTTTTAATTAATAACAAAGAGAAAATAAATTTCTGTTCTCAAAACTTTAATCGTTTAGAAATACCAGTACTTTTTGAAAGAAACGTTTTGATTCCCTTATGAAAATATTTTATATGCAAAGTAATCATAGGTTTATAATAATTTACCTGTATCATTTCCGGATGCGGGTCATATACTTTTGAAAAGAAAATTGTTATCCTTACAGTTTGTAATGTTGCCACTGCATTATTGGGGGGTTACAAAGAAATTTACTAATGCCTAGTGGACGTATTTTTTCACCATATTTAGAGTTACTATTCTCCTTAAAGAAGCACTTTAAAAAAAAGCAGATGACAAAAATTCTAATTTAGTTAAACATTATATATGAGAAATCTATGATCTTGATTTTAAAATTAAACGAGCAAAGTTTAAACAAATTATTTGAAAAATTGAATAATTATTTAATAGGAAAAAACAAATCTTTCCCTAGATAAACTAGTCTACAGACAAGTAGATCAAATCAATTAAGCAACTAAATAATCGTTTTAAAAGAAAATGTGATAATGGTTTAATAAGAGAAAACAACCCTTTCTCTAGGTAAAATAGTTTATAGATAATTCAATCAAATCAATTAAGTCATGACCAGTAAAAAAGGTTATACGCGTTGAGTTATCGATTCCCATTAAAAGTAACATCATGAAAAAAGTAACTAGTTATCGTTACCGTTACGATTTAACGATGTATCTGTGTGAATACTAATACCGTAGCTTGAAAAAAATATCGAGTATATTTTTCGCTTCAAGAATCTACGCAGCAAACTAATAACATCAGAGGAGAAATGTCCAGTCGGTATCATGATCTTTAGGCGAAAAATGTTTACTTTCACACAACAACATATTTTTTGGATATTTAACTCTTGTTTCAAGACGGGGCCGTTTATTTTTCAGTGGCTGGTGTTAAAACGCACTGCACTACAACTGAAGAAACGTGACTTGTCCAACCTAAGGAACTGCAAGCCAATGACATGTCCGGACACACTGCATATGTTCTTTATTATCATCCTAAACGACAGACATATTAGGCCAGTTACAACTTTATGAAGAGAGATTAACGAAGTATGTGGCTCAAAAAAAGATGCACTTCGCTGTCAGAGAATCTATTAATCGAAAGAAACGCCTGAAAAAATGCTTTATTTCAGAATTGCAAACTTTTGATGGCCTTGATTGACTGCCGAGAATCTGTTAGTTAAGCCTCCCATAGGTTTATCATCTACAATAATAACAGATTTATATTCAGAATTAACGGAATTATAACAGATGCAATTCACATTATTCAAAATGGAAGAGATCCACTCTAGAAAATAGCTAGGATCGTGTCTGGACAGCGAAGTACCGAGCCTGGTACTAGTGTTAGTCAGCGAGAGCCGCCGGCTCACGCTGCTGTAGGCCTTCGGCTCGCAGAATTGTTTTAGGTACCTCGGTTGGATCCCATTCTTCAGGACCGAGGATGGTCTGGCCGAAAAATAAGTAGCTAGGGGTCACACCTGTGGCTGCGTTGCTGCGACATGGGAGCCCGAAGAGCAAGTCGAGCAAGCTTTGATCCAGCTTCGTTGGTTTCCCTGATGAAGGCGCAGTTGGAGGCTTTTTTGACCTATTGGTTCCTCCTCTCTTTTAGGTTTGCTCGGGGGTGGTAGAATACTTCGCTCTCCAGGAGCTGAACGATGCGGAACTGGCGGAAGATGGTCTCCTCTTCGGGAGCTCGGAGGTGGGTATTCTGCATCTGTCGGCAGCGGCGGGCGTCCTGGCTGATCTCCGTGTCTTCTTGTTGCGCCCCAATGACAGCGTTATAGAGGGAATCAGCTACCACTGGGCTGATGTGCGGAGTGTGGGCATCGGTGGGGCTAAGTGACCCCGGCTGCGGTGGGGCGGTAGTAACCACTGATTATCGTGTTCTCCACGTGAGGCCTTGTTGGGGCCCGGAAACCGAGAAAAAGCGTCAGAGAGCTCATTGTCTGGACTAGGCAGGTGTTCAATTTTGAAAACGAACTCTCGTAGAAGGATGTACTTACGGTGCAACTTGTTTAGGGTGTCCTTACGTGCATCCAGCCAGGTCAGAGGCTTACTGTCAGTTCGTAAGATGAAGGTCGCATCTTTCAGATAAGGACGGTACCTCTTAATGGCTCAGATCAGGACCAAGCACTCCTGCTCGTTGTAGTAATACCTGGATTCCGTCTCGGAGAATTTTGCGGTGGCGAAGGAGATAACATGGCGCCTGCCGTCGAGGTGTTCCTGCTTGAGTACTGCTCCCATCCCCTTGGCGCTGGTGTCTGTCTGTAGTACAAATGCCAGGTTTGGATCCGGCCCGCTGAGGCTTTGTGGATTTTGGAAGGCGTACTTGGCCTGCTCGAACTTCTCTTGAAGGTCGCTGGTCCATTTAAATGGCCTCTTGGTTGAAGGTAGGTCGGTCAGAGGGGTGAGTAACACTGAGGAGCTTGGGATTTATTCCTTCGCCCAGTTACAGAGATCGATGAAGGACCAAAAGGCTTTATAGTTGCGCGGCGTTTCCTTCAAATCATTTTAAAATATCTTAATTTTTTTTCATTTACCCTGATTTTTCTTAATTTATTTGCAATCTTCCAAACTTAGTCAAATCTACATAAGTCAACCGATTTCTTTACTATTTTCATTATTTCATCTGAAGTTATTCATGATTCACTTTTAGTTCTTAGAAATTGCATTACATTTGTTGACAGCCCATTGAATTTATTTCATTCCATTATACTTATTATTTTTTCTCTTAACTCCCTCTAATTTTTTAAATACAGTTTTATATTTCACAAGATATCTTCGGCAAGGTTTCGACTACATTAGCAAATAATGTATTGAAATATTTAATGAATTACAAATATGTCACAAGTAAAATAATTCGAAATATATAATTCATGTGTTAAGAAATATAGTACATAGTCTAAATTATATAATACAAAAAGGCGCTAGACAAATCATTAGTTATATGGCTTCAAAATTTTGTATTCTAAATTGTCATCAATTTATCATCTATTGATGAAAATGAGTACATTTTTTACTCTAGTCCTATTATTGCTGATTATTCTTAATAATATCGTTAAGTATAATATCATTTCTTGTCGCAAAATTCTATCCTAATTTAGATATGCGAAAATAATTTTAAATCCCTTGAAATCTTATGAAATCCTTCAGAATAATTTCAAATTATGCTCAAAACTTAGTTACCCCTTGAAATATTGGCAATTCCATAGTACTTTAAAATATCCTAAAATCCCTTAAGATATATTCGAATCCCTTAAAATCTTATCAATTTTAAAAGATAGAACAGAGAACATTGAATCGTTTTATGAAATATAAATATCTCAGAAGGATATACTCATGGCATATATGATGATTCATTAGGAATACACTGTAATAAAAAACCCTAATGATCATTTGTATTGCTACTTTTTTTGATCTTTATTTGAGGTTGTCCGTAATGAGCAAAAATTAAATCTTTATTTATTTTAGAAGAAACCATAATTTTAGGATTCTAAAAACAATGTTTGAAAAATACAGGTAGTTCTGTTCCAAAGGAATTTGTCGATATATAATACTTAATATTTGTATAACATTTTGACAATAAAACTAGAAGTAAAAATTCTTGGTTTTTTGTTTCCATATTGTGGATTACGAGTTGTAGTACCAGTTTCAATAAATCCAAAATCAAACGAAAAAAGCTCTAGCTAACGGTAATCTTAAAAATCTTCAATTTCTTAAATTAGAAAACAAAAATATAAATTAGGGAAAGCATTAATCTTGTAAATAAGTCAGCTTACACTCAACAGGCAACATTTTCATGTGGGATTCTTTCCTTTCGAAAATTTATAAATAAGGTTTTGAAATCTTAAGACATTTAAGATTTTAAATAGCAAAAACGCATGAATGATCAAGAAATTCGAGGCAGTTTTTGGTAATTTGCATTTTATCCTGCCTTTGACACATTGTCAAAATGTATATCTCTGTTTTATATTGCAGGGTGAAGTTCACAGTCTAAGTCTATACCTAACAGCTCCCCTAGTCGTGGTATTCCTAGTACCCGAAGTTCCTCTTCTCCTGTAAGGTGCCGGAAAAGGTCTCCATCTGCCAGGAATCTTCCTTCCGAGTTATCTAGCGAGTATTATCCCGCCGGCTTTCACCATGCCGGGCTTCCACCTACCGAATATGATTCTGCACGGTTTCCTCCTTCCGAGTCTGATCTGCTCGGATCTCATTCTGCCGACTTAGCTATTGGCGATCTACAGCATACCATACCTTGTTCTCCAGGTAGGTCTTCTTCTTCGTCTTCAAGGTCTTCTCCTTTTAACAGGTGCATTATTCCACCCACTATTCTTCCTTCTTCTGTTGGAAATGGATATAGTCTTAATCAACTTCGATTTATTCGGCGTAGTAGTAAGAGGAATTCACGCCGGATATTCTCATTTGAGAAAAGCTTTTTCCTGCTGAAAAAGAAACTCAAACTAAGAACAGGCCGAGATAGCTTTGTGCCTATGCCAATTCAAGAACAAATGGTTTAATCAACATCAGATGGTGACATCTTTGCAGTATTGGAAAGCACTAATGTTCTTGCTGGAATATATAGATGGCGCGATAAGCATTACAGACGGGTCAAAATAAACATAGAAAGCGGTAAAGTTAAACTTTCTGAGCGAAGAAGACATCGAGGAAACTCCTGTAGGTGCTAACCGCCCAATAAAAGTTCATTTTCGGATAAAGCATATAAAATAATAAGACTTGCGATTAAAGAAAATAACAGAAATGCAATATGTTATATTTCTCAAGGTTTCAATAATTCGGTAGGATACGAGATAGTATTTCCTCCCTTCCGAAAATATTTTCAAAGCGCATTTATCGTAGAATTGTAATAATTTACCTGTATTAATTTTCGTAGGTCGGTAAGATTCTTTGTAAAAGGAACTTATATTCCCTTTCCTTGAAATACGTTGAATTTAACAGATCACTTTTTATTCCTCAGATTCTCACTCCCAAATTTTATTCGCTCGATTTAACTGAATTCAGTCTACTAAATTTATTTAAATAGTTTTTCTAGTCTTTCTTAATTCCCCTTAAAATATATAGAAGGTATCTTGATTTCGTAAGAATTTCATCAAATTTATTTTCAGCTCATTGCATTTATCTCAATTCATTATAAATTTAATTACTTCAATTGATTTTTTTATATTTTTATTGTTTTCAATTCATTAGAATTTAAAACATTTAATTGAATTCTTCTTTAGCTTATTTAAATCTGATGTAAAATAGCACGGCTCTTGCTTTTCGAATTTTCTTTCAAAATAGCTAATGAATAAACATAAAATAGTATAATTTAAATAATTTTTGAAATATTTTTTATTTTAAATTGGCTTCAGTAGCGAAGCTAGTCTTGGGAACGAAAGTAAAAAAAAGAAGCAACGATAAATATTTTGATACTTTTCGGTCACTGTTTCGACCCTCATCAGTCAAAGAATTAAACATTTATTAATTCTATAAAAAACATATGAAATATTTGAAAAACAATTGAAACGAAAATAAATAGATTGATTAAGAAATAAATAAAAGAAGGGTTGTCTCATAGAAGGAGGCCCTTAATTTTAAATCAATGTTATAAGAGATAAATTCTTTTTAGTTTTTTTATTAATTTATTTTGATTATTATTATGTGTTTTTATTAAACTTTTACTCAGGTAAACTCGGTGATACATCATAGCCACGGACTAAGTCTAGTGACTGATGAGATTAGAATGTTATAACTTAATTCAAATAATTTAATACGATGGTTGAAACCTCCTGCGATGATGTTGTATGTATACAATTACGAGCGGCCACGAGCTTTGGAGGTGACAACAGTCACCTCTGGATGCTTTCTTAGAGCTACCATCTGCCACTCCACGGGTTTTTAGTCGCTCGCTTCCTGATGATCAAGAAAGTTTCTTACAATGCGACAGGTGTTTAATAAAACCGCCTTCTGAGCTGCTGCCAATACCCTACTGACTCCTAAATGTTCAAGATGTTCAGTGCATCTTGCGTGCACATTGCCTGTAGCCGAAATCACAATAGGATGAATGGATGCATGATTCACATTCCTCCATTTGGTCATCACTTCATGCCTTAACTCGCTATACTTGTGGATCTTGGTTGTATAGGTTGACTGCAAATTTCGGTTAAGCGGACAAGCAATGTCGATGATGTAGACTCTTCCACCTTTTTTTTCTCGCATCACCATGTCAGGTCGATTGGCCCGGATGTGATGATCCGTTTGGATAGTAACATCCCAATATAAGATGTAATCTTCGCTTTCTAAAACGGGCATTGGAATGTATCTATAGAAGGGCAACCATTCTTTTAAGAGTCCTAGGTTTAGGGCAAGTTGTTAGAAATAAACTTTTCTCATCCATCTTTCGCCAGCAACGTTATTTTTTTTGCTCTCCATGATCTTTTCAACAGGGTGCTTTTAAGATTGAATATGTAGAAATTCCGATGCAGAGGTCTGTCACTACCAGTAAATGATGCTGTTTATTTTCTTCAAATAATGTAACTGTAATTCCTGCAGAAGCATGCACTCGATGTTGTATCAAGAAACAAAATTTTATTTTAACTGAAAATCGATGCTGTAAAACTCAGCTCATAAAAAGTTGTATTTACGAAAAAGACCTCAAGCTTTTGAAAACGCATTCCAAAACAACAATGCTCACTCTGTCAGAATTATCTAAACTAATGGAAACTTTTTTCACCAAATGCGATAACACATTGCTTGACAATATAAGTGAATTTAGGCTGTCAAAAAAACAAGTGAAAAATAGTCAATCTCGATCTGCCATCCGAGCTATCGTTGTATTTATCTTTAAAGTACATGCGGAAAAGTCAAATAAAATCTTAGCTTCTACACTGTATATAGAAAATAAGCATATAATTTTAGATTATTCTGCCAGTGTGGTTAAGTGTTTTGAAAATGACTTTCTGCCAGGTCGTTTTGGTTTTTTATTGTTTTGATAGAACTAATCCTATTGAAAATCATACAACGGAAATTGCACAGAATTTATTTGATGCTCATCATCACCTACTATTAATTTGTGATAGTACATGTTTACGACATCGGATAAGTGAAAATAAAGAATAACAAAGAAAGTCTTTCTCTGGACAAAAGAAAGTATCCCTTTGCAAGCCTGTTACCATTTGTACGACTGATGGATATGTAGTGGATATGCTTGGACCTTATCTT
>NC_046659.1:113912025-113914518 GCF_010883055.1 Belonocnema kinseyi | reverse complement strand
AAAGAAAGTCTTTCTCTGGACAAAAGAAAGTATCCCTTTGCAAGCCTGTTACCATTTGTACGACTGATGGATATGTAGTGGATATGCTTGGACCTTATCTTGCAAATCAAAATGATGATGAAATCTTAAAAACCATTATTGAAGATTCAAATGGTTTATGCAAATTTTTAGAAAAAGGTTATGCCATTGTATTGATCAAGGCTTTCGAGGTGTGAAAAAGTATTTAGAAGATGAAAATTTAAAACTATTGATGCCCGCATTAAAAGGTAAAATAAAGCAACTGATGTCATCAGATTCCAATCAGTCTCGTTTTTTTAGCCTAATTTTATTTAAATTATTCAAGTATTTATTTTATATTTTCAAAATTGTGTTCAATTTATTTAATATTATTTTAAATTCACCCGACATTCTGATTATTGTGTTTTAAATTATTTTATATTCCTTCAAATCCTTTCAAACTCTTTAACATTTTTTTCATTTGCTTTGATTTTTGGCAATTCGTTTGTAATCTTCTGAAATAAGTCAATTCGACATATGCAAATGGATTTCTTTACTATTTTTTTTAATTCACCTAAAAGTATTTTTGGCTCTTAATTTCCTCGAACATTTTAAAATAAAAATTGTTTTTTTATCTCAAAAGAGACATTCGGCAAGGTGTCAACTGGATGAGCAAATAGTTAAAGAAAAAAGTTAGTGAAATACAAATATCTTACAAGAACAAGCTCTTGATATATATGATTCATGAGATAAAACATATATTATACATTGTACATCATAGAATACAATAAAGCGCCAGGCCACGCATTCGGTATACTGCTAAAAAATTCTTGTTCAAGAGTCTGATCAATTTTGCACCTGATCGTGAAAATGAGAAGGTCGCTTACACAGTTCCTATTATTGGTGGTTATTCTTAATTCTATTGGTAAATATTATAATATAATACATATTTTTTCGCAAAATGTTGAAATTGTCAGTGAATAGGAATTTGGATTCCATTCTAATTAAGTTATTGGGAAATTCTTGTGCATGCCTTAAAATCTTATAAAATCCTTTAGAATAATTTGAAATTATACTAAAAACTCAGTAACCCCTTGAAATACTGGAAATTGTATAGAATCTTTTCAGTTTAGAAAGATTACGCAACATTGAATTAATTTTTGAAATATAAATATCTCACAAGAACATTGTTTATCTTTAAATATCAATAATATTTTTTTTACATAGCGTTCTTAGTACTCAGAAAGTCGAGCAATTTATTTCGATGACTTTTTTCGTTAACAAGAATATTAGGTTTATAGCATTTACAAAATTTTAAAAATCGATCGAAAATTAAAATTTTATTCCAATCAGCGACCGATATAAAAAAAAAGTAGAAAGAAGAAAAATGTTGCTTCTTAAAAGCCCTACAAGATTCTCATTAGTAAAATTTTCACCATAGCAACGCGAGGTAGAGAAGAACGTCTCGAGAGAGGATTGTAGTTTTTATTGTAAGGGAATTCAGGAAATAAATATACATTTGAAAAAGTTAGTCAAAATAGAGCGCATAGCGAGAGTCTTATGATTAGAAAGCGTACCTGAAAGCCGACAGAGCTTTGAGCAATTTGATCTTTAACTATATACACTTAATTATGTAGAAAATTCAGAATGTGATGATGCTTTCAAATACCGGGAACTAAAAAAGATTTTTTTGATAAAGTTTTATTCAAGCATTTCCAGGACCAAGAATGCGTAACCGAATGCTCCGGTGAGACCTCTCCGCTCCGCTGCCTCGAGCTCGAGATTTCTTCTATTACCCGCTTTGTAAAATTTTACTTTTGCCTAGCAGGTGCCTTTGAATGAATCACGTCTAATAACCTCAGAAACAACACGGCTAACAAGATTTAATAAAAATTTGGTTAATTTGGGGAGGCAATAATCTTGGTACTTAGACTTCTTGAATTTAGCAGCCAAAATTTTAATGTCGGATGCATTCCTTTCAAAACTACACAGATTAGATTTTTAACTCTTAAGACATTCAAGATTTTAAGTAGTGCAAACGCATGACTGATAGAGGAATTCGGGAAAGTTTTCGGAAATTCGCATTCTATCTTGCCTTTGACACATTGGAAAACTGTATGTCTTTGTTTTTTATTGCAGAATTTAGTTTACAGTCTAAGCCTTCACCTGAGGGCTCCCCTGTTCGTGGTGTTCATCGTACCGGAAGTTCCTCTTCTCGGGTAAGGTTCAGAACAAGGTCTCCATCTGCTAAGCCATCTGCTAAGCCTTCTTCTTCAAGGTCTTCTCCACCTAACAGGTGCATGATTCCACCCACTATTCTTCCTTCTCCTGTCGGATATGGATATAATCTTGATCAACTTCGATTAATTCGGCTCACTTCCAATTGTTATGACAACATCTGATGGTGAAGTCTGTGCAATATTGGAGAGCACTAACTTTTTAGCTGGAATGTATAGGTGGAAAGATAAAAATTGTAGACGTGTAAAAATAAACATG
>NC_046659.1:113853535-113911925 GCF_010883055.1 Belonocnema kinseyi | reverse complement strand
CGTCATTTGAAGGATCAAGCTCGACGAAAATGGTTCACATTAGTGAATACTAATGCCATCTCTTAGAATTTTCAGGTACTTATCAGACTGCCTAGTATATTTTTGTTATAGCCATCGAACTTTCTTATGTTATTTATATATTTCTTAATTTTTCACTTCTTGGCTGTGACATTGTTTTCGAAAAGATGAGATAGCAAAAGATGATAGCACAGGAGCGCGATTTAAAAATTTTTTGGTGCACCAGTAAACAATCTGCACGTCCAAATATAAGATTGGATTTAACATCTACGCAAATTAAATCATTTTGAAGAAAATCTTACTTTTGTGAGTTGCGAAAACTTTCCTCATAATTCTATTTTTATGGCAAACTATTATTAAATTTCAATTTCGAACCTTTTGGATTAAATATCTGAAAATACTGATAAAAAGCGTATGTTCTGAATACTTGCCTTAAAGAACGAACAACTTCCAGTATAGTTCACTGAAACTTAAAGTATTTAAAATTAAAAAATTTTTATTTCATAAAATCATTACACAATTTCATCAGACCCTCAAAGCGGTCCTACGCAGCTTTTTTAATAGAGCCTAAAAGATTTGAAGTATTTTCAGGGATTTGAAAGATTTCAGCCTATTCTTATAAATTGAAGGAATTTCAGAAAATGTTAAATATTGTGAAGGATACTCACAAGATTTATAGGATTTTGTTGAGTTTTAAAAGATTTAAAGGTTAATAAAAATATTTCGGTTGTTTTGCCGTTTCAAAAAATCGCCTTGAAATTCGTAAGAACTAAACGAATTTCACAGGATTCAAAAGGTTTTCGGACATTGAAAAAGATTCCAAGGGATTTCGGAGGATTTCTAAGGTGCTTCGAGAGATACGAACTCTTTCCTTGTTCGTAGCTTCAACAGAAGCTCTAAGTTGCAACGAAATGCCAAGATACTTGCGCGGTATATACGGAACGTGGTCGTGCTTTGGTCACTTCGTGTTATCAGGGTCCACGATACTTTTTCTAAACCTTCACATTATACGTGCACGTACATACAAAATGTCTACCTTTTTCTGAAATTGCTTTTAAATTACTTTTTAAAATAAAGTTAATTTTTAAATTATCTTGAACAGTTTTGGTTCTTGAAGCCTTTGTATTATTTTTAGTTTAACATAAATTGTTTCATATTTCCTGGCCATGAAACACATTGAATTTAATTAATCTTTTTTTTTTCATTTCATTTTTTTTCTCTTTTTTTTTGTTTGACATTTTTGCTTTACCCACTTGAATTAATATTCATTTACCTTGATTTCGTATATGTTTCAGCGAATTCACTCAAACTTCCTCAAATCTCTTTAAAATGACTCTTATTTTACTGAATTCGTTTAAATATTTTAGATTTCAGTACTGTTTGCAATTAACCTGAATTTATTTGATATAAACCATACGTTCTGATTACCTCACTCTCAACTGTTTGGACTTTTTTAAGTTATTCTAGATTATTTCAGTTTTCATTAATTCACCTTGAAGTGTTTTCAGCTCATCTTTAATTTTTAGACATTGCCTCAAATTTAAATTAGGCCCCTTTAATTTATCGAAATTACTTTCAAAATTAATTAATTCATTTTATTTTTAACATTTCTTAATTGTTTTCAATTCATTTGTATTGAATAAATTGTATTAAATTCTTCCTAATCTAATTAAAATGTATTTGAAAGTAAAACTAAATTATAAATATTTCCTATTGTTCACAATAAATATTATTGAAAAAATGAATGCAGCAGAGATTTTATTTAAGATAAAATTAGACATTTTGAAACATATTCTTAAATTTTCTTATAATCTGCCATATGATTAAGCAGAAAAAGAAGTATTTTTCCACATTTAAATCATGCTTTGTTTCAAATAAAGATAGATTATTTAAAATAAAGATAAAGGATAAAAAGTAAATTTACTAAAAAGTGACAATGCACATGTTTTTTCTAGGTCACAATTTATTAAGAAATAAATATTTTTAATTCCGTGTTTTGTTTCTTCAACTAAA
Source organism: Belonocnema kinseyi (assembly GCF_010883055.1). NCBI lineage: Eukaryota > Metazoa > Arthropoda > Insecta > Hymenoptera > Cynipidae > Belonocnema > Belonocnema kinseyi. The sequence goes on along the minus strand of NC_046659.1, from coordinate 113,909,894 downwards.
TGATATCTATTGGAAAATATTCCACTACTTTAGTCGTACGAAAACATTATTTAACAATTTATTAAATAAACGAATGTTTTGCCAGTAGTAACCTTATCCTCTGAGGCTTTATGGGACTATTTTCAAGTCTACATAACTGAAAAACATTGATTTTCGTTAAAGTGACAAGATACTTTGATCAAGATAACGACTGCTGATTTACGAAATCTAAACATCTACGAAGGAAAAGCTTAAGGTAAATATAAATCATAAGGTAAGAAGTGTAGTATTATTACGCATTATTCAATGCAATAAAGCACCTGAATAAACTTTAGTTACACTCTTCACCAAATTCCGTTTTACAAGTGTGATCACTTTTGCATAGACACACAAAATGAAAATCCGTTTTACTGTGGTCCGATCATTGGCAATTATTCTTTATTCTGTTGGTAAATATAATAACATGAGGTTTTATTCATCGAAATTTGTAATATTTTTGCACATAAGAATTATCCGGCCGTAATTCGTATTATCTATTAATTAAATCGGTAAAAATGCTTTAAAATATATTCTAGCGAACTTGTTAACAAGCAAATATTTTTCCCACGATAGCCATATTCACAAGAATATTAGAGAATAGTTTTTGAGTCCACATGATTTCTTTTGAACACTATTTAAGTTTGTTGAGAAATAGCGCAAATTTCTTCTTAACTTATCCCAGTATAAACCAGAATATATGTATCATAAAAAGAGAGTTTCAAAAGTCTTTCTATTGATAATGGAATGTTTCAAACAAATATACTTTACAGTTCTATAATAGATGGTCAGTAAAATAAAAAATAAACTAGATTTCTTTTTTTGAAGTGTAAAGCACATAATTAAATAGAATTTTTCTTAATGAATCTCCAAATAGACCAATTTTTCATAAAATATTGTTAATGTAGCTTAATCAAATATCTTGTTTTTGCACTGAACATACAAACAATCAAACATTAACAAAAACATTCGCATTACGTATCACGTACATCCTCGTACATCGTGCATTCACGACCTGGGATCGTTTCTTCAAACATTTCAAAATAAAGTACAAATTTTATTTATCATGATCACTTTGACATTTGTTTTTCATTTTACATTATATTCTATTTTCTTCAAAAAATAAAAATTTATCATTTCAATAAATTAGTATAGTTACAAGTCATGATATTCATTGGTACCAAAACAAACGTATTTTTATTGCCTTATTTTTCTAATTGAAAACACAGTGCAGACCAATTTTGTGAAAATTGCAAAGAATCTATTCGATGCTCAGCATCACCTACTATTAATTTGTGATAGTACATGTTTGCGACATCAGAAAAGTGAAAATAAAGAAAATCAAAGAAAGTCTTTCTCTGGACAAAAGAAAGTATCCCTTGTCAAGCCTGTTCCCATTTGTACAACTGATGGATATGTAGCGGATATGCTTGGACCTTATCTTGCAAACCACAATGCTGCTGCAATCTTAAAAACCATTATTGAAGATGCAAATGGTTTATGCAAATTTTTAGAAAAAGATCATGCCTTTGCGCTTGATCGTGGCTTTCGATATGTAAAAAAGAATTTAGAAGATGAAAATTTAAAACTATTGATGCCCACATTTAAAGATAAAATGAAGCAACTGATAGCATCAGATTCCAATCAGTCTCGTTTTTTGACTCTAATTTTATTTGAATTATTCAAATATTTATTTTACATTTTCAAAATTGTGTTCAATTTATTTAAATTTATTTCAAATTCACCCGATATTCTGATTATTGTGTCCTAAATTCTTTTACATTCCTTCAAATCCTTTCAAACTCTTTAACATTTTTTTCATTTGCTTTTATTTTTGGCAATTCGTTTGTAATCTTCTAAATTAAGTCAATTCTACATATGCAAATGGATTTCTTTACTATTTTTTTAATTTACCTGAAAGTATTTTTGGCTCTTAATTTCCTTAAATATTTAAAAATAAAAATTGCTTTTTTATCTTACAAGAGACATTCGGCAAGGTGTGGAATTGATTAGCAAATAGTTAAAGATAATAGTTAGTGAAATACAAATATCTTACAAGGACAAGCTCTCGATACATATGTTTATAATACATATTTTTTTGCAAAATGTTAAAAGTGTCAGTGAATAGGAATTTGGATTCTATTCTAATTAAGTTACGTGGAAATTCTTGTGCATGTCTTAAAATCTTGTAAAATCCTTTTGAATAATTTGAAATTATGTTCGTTCGTCCGTACGTAAAAACTATAACTGTCAAAAAATAATCGGATCAAATCTAGCTTTGATACACTTTTTTCAGGCCATGAAGAAAAATATGAGTTTATTTATCAGCTATTTTGGATCGAAATTCCAAAAGATAGAGCATGTAAAAAATGCTGTTCACGAATTTTTGTAAGATTCAAAAATTGTATGTACGGCCATTCGTAGTACTCAGAAAGTCGAGCAATTTATTTCGATGACTTTTTTCGTTAACAAGAATATCAGGTTTATAGCATTTACTAAATTTAAAAAATCAATCGAAAATTAAAATGTTGTGCCAAACATCGACCAATATGAAAAAAAGTAAGAAGAAGAAAAACGTTGCTTCTTAAAAGCATTTGAAAATGTTAGTTAAATATCGAGCGCATAGCGCGAGTGTTATAACTAAAATGCGTACCTGAAAGCAGACAGAGCTTTGAACAATTTAATCTTTAACTATATACACTTAATTACGTAGAAAATTCAGAGAATGAAAATGCTTTCAAATACAGGGAACTAAAAAAGTTTTTTTTGATAAAGTTTTATTCAAGGTTTGTCCAGGGCAAAAAATGCGTAACCGAATTCTCCGGTGAGACCTCTCCGCTCCGCTGCCTCAAGCTCGAGATTTCTTTTATTACCCGCTATGTAAAATTTTACTTTTTCCTAGCAGGTCCCTTTGAATGGATTACGCCTAATAATCTCAGAAATAACACGGCTAACAAGATTTAATAAAGATTTGGTTAAATTGATGAGGCAATAATCTTGGAACTTAGATTTCTTGAATTTAGCAGCCAAAATTTTAATGTCGAATGCATTCCTTTTAAAACAGTATATATTAGGTTTTGAACCCTTAAGACATTTGAGATTTTAAATAGTGCAAACGTATGACTGATAGCGGAATTCGGGAAAATTTTCGGAAATTCGCATTCTATTTTGCCTTTGACACATTGAAAAAATGTATGTCTTTGTTTTTTATGGCAGAATTTAGTTCACATTCTAAGCCTTCACCTGAGGGCTCCCCTGTTCGTGATGTTCATCGTACCGGAAGTCCCTCTTCTCGGGAAAGGTTCAGAACAAGGTCTCCACCTGCGATATATCCTCTTCCCGACTTTTCTACCGAGTTTCATCCTGCCGGGTTTCGTCAGGCCGGGCTTCCACCTACCGAGGATGATCCTGCACGGTTTCCTCCTCCTGAGTTCGATCTGGTCGGATCTCATGCTGCCGATTTATCTGTTGGCGAGCTACATCATGCCAGGCCTTGTTCTCCAGCTAGGCCTTCTTCTCCCATGTCTTCTCCACCTAAGAGGTGCATGATTCCACCCACTATTCTTCCTTCTCCTGCCGGACATGAATATAGTCTTGAAAAACTTCGATTAATTCGGCTTACTTCCAAAAAGAATTCCCGCTGGATATTTCAACTTCAGAGATACAGTTTTCCTCCCGATAAGAACCTAAGGCTAAGAGTGAGTCGAAACAATTTTCAGCCTATACCAATTCAAGAACAAATTGTTCTGACCACATCCGATGGTGAAGTCTGTGCAATATTGGAGAGCACTAACTTTTTTGCTGGAATGTATAGATGGAAGGATAAACAATGTAGACGTGTAAAAATAAACATGAAGAGCGGAAAAGTTAACTTTTTAAGCGAAGAAGAGGTGGATGTAACTCCAGTAGGTTCCAACCGCCCAATCAAATCTTTTTTTCGGGTAAAACGTATAAAATGATAAAATCGCAATCTTCAGCACTATTATTTCCATAAAACATGTGAAACCTAAATATAAAATTGTTGGTAGTTCAAAGTCAAATTCATGCGTTGAAAGTTACTTGCAATTAAAAATATTTTTCCTATTTTTCCTGCTATAATTTGCATACCTCTCCCTATCCCTTTTCTTACACAGTAGTAGAACCAAACCCTCTATCCACCCTCTTGGGAATCCCTCTTCCCTCCATACTTTTTTCACTACCCCCTTTAGCATCTGCCTTACCTCTTGTGTGCCAAACAGCCACGCTTCGTTCTCTACCCCGTCAAGGCCTGCTGCCTTCGATTTTTTCAACTTCCCTATCTGCTTCTCTATCTCCTCGTCGTTGAGCTCCTCTTCATCTAACTCTCTGTTATGATCCTCTCATCTCTCTTTCGAGTATCTGACCCCTAAAATGAATCCTTAAAAAATTTTCTTCATTCGTCGCTCCCTATCTTCTCACTTATCCCCACCCTACGTTTTATAAACCTATCAATCAGTCTTTTACGCGTCCCCTTCTGTCTTAACACTTTATAACACCTCTTTCAGCTCTTTTTCTTTCTCCTGCTCTTTCGTCTTACACATCGCCCTGAATTCCTTCCTCATTTCTGCGTACTCCTCACTTTTAGCGGTTCCTTCCTTCCACTTCCTGTACTTCTTTTTCACCTTTGTCTTCATTATTTTACATTCCCTATCCCACCACGGCTTAACCATTCCTTTCTTCTTTTTCCTAAATGCCTTCTTTTGCACACAACCTTTCACTTTTTCTTGTAGATCCTCCCAGATCTCGTCCACGGACTCTCCCTTAAAGCTTACGTTGTTTAATTGCTCCTGATACTTCTCTAGCTCCTCTCTCGTCCATGAAATCCTCTCCCCTGACGAACATTTTTCCCCACCCTGCCTTTCGTCAGCCTTCCCCTGAATCCACAAACTCAATGGCTGATGGTATGGTTCCGCCCTCCCTTACACTGCGAATTTCTCAATCTCCTCAAACCCTTGCATATTCATGATCGCGTAGTCTATCAGCGATACACCCCTCTTACTCACATACGTGTATTCTCCTACTTCGTCCCCTTTTACGATACCATTCGCCACCGCCCACCCTCTATCTTCCATCCAATCTCTTAGAATCTCCCCCTCTCCATTTATTATTTCTTTCTTGATTTTCTTTCAAAGCTCTCCCCTTCCTGGCATAATCCCCCTTCCCGCCCAATTTTCGCATTAAAGTCTCCCCCAATTACCACTATATCATCATCTCTCTCTCTCCTAGTAAGTTTTCTACCCTTTGTTCAATCTTTTCCATTCCATCCTTCTTGTACACAGTCACAAAATTATACATCACGCCTCCTATCTTTACAGGCATCATTTGCACACCCTTCCCCTCTCCCTCTCCATAAACTTCTTCCTCTAGTCCATCCCTAACCCCGGTTATAATTCCCCTACTAGCTTTTTCTTTTCTTTTTAGTTTGACCGCCTCCTGAAGCCTTCACCAATACCCCCTGACAATTTTCGCTCTACTATATCCCATTCCTTTCTCTCTACCCACGTCTCCGCCAGTCTAATCACATCAAATTCCTGAATATACCTCCAGAAATCCACATCCGTCTTCTTTATCCCTGCTACGTTCCAGTACAACACCTTTAACATTCCTCCTCCCTGCTTTACTTTTACCCCCCCCCCTACTTTCCCCAAAACAAATTCCTCTGCACTTCCTTCAAAACCTCCATCTTTTCGTCCTATATCCACATTTTCTCGTCTATTTTTATTTTCCGATACCCTATCTTCACTGTTCTCCCTTCGCTTCTCTCCTTCCTAGCCTTGTCATTTAGAATTCTCTGAACCTCCCTTTTATTCGTCGTCAAATCTTGATCGATAAAAACCTTATTATCCTTTTTCCTATTTTTGTCACGCATTACCCCCAATTTTTCTTCCCAGATCTCTAATTCCACCACCGCCAATTCATTCTCCTTTCTTCCCTCCATCCTAACTTTCCCTACCTTGCCTTTAACCGACCCTATGATATATAGCAACGCTTTCACCATGTCCCTTTCTTCCCCTCTCTTGAGCTTCGATCTTCTTATCACTATATTATTTCTACTATCTGTCTTCTCTTTTCTCTTCATTCTCAACTCCATTGCTCTTATCCTTTCCCTATCCGCTCTCTCCTCCTTTTCATTCCTACGCTCTTCCACTTTCTCTTCTACCATGGTCTCCACTTTCTCCCAAATACCTTGCTTCTCACCCTTCCCCCTGCCCACTGCTTCCATTCCCGACATGCACTCCACCTTCTTCAGCCTTTTTTCCACCCTAATTTTCCACATCCTAATGTGTTCCTCCATCTCCTTTATTTTATCCTCTTTTTCTTTCGTTACCAACACTAACTTCTTCTCCGTCTACCCCTCCATTTGGGGGGGGGCATATGTTGTCGTACGCTTTTTTTAAAGGAACTCTCTAGCGCGCATTTCTCCGGACTCTCTTTGCTTTCCCTTTTCCTCTTCAAAAGATCCTCCCCCTCACTTGCATTGGACGCTCTCTCCCTTGCCTGATTGCTTCTTCCGCTCCGATTAATCCCCTTTCTGTCGCGCCACTTGACACCGGACCACGCACAACTGGCCGTCGTGTCTCTCTGGAAATTTCCTCCCCGTCTACTTCACTAACAGCACTGCCAGTACTCTCGCTGCCCACCTCCATCTCGACCGTCCGTAACTGTAACCTATCCATGCACAAAAGTACTCACTACTGCCCACAGATGCCACTTAAGGCTGCTGCCGCTTATCGCCCTAAAATTTTAGTTCCTTTGCCCTATTTCACGTCTCACATCCCATTTAGCCACCCTTTTCTCACCCCTAACATCCCCCTTCACTACAAGAACCTCCCTTGCCCGCCATGAAGGCCTAAAAACCTAAACACAAAACTACCCCGCTTTCTTGCAAACCTAACCTCACTTTCCCTATTTAGCCAAATCCCACCCTTCTCCCCAAATACAATATAAATTAATTTCTTTCTTTCTAATGTACCCCTCACAACCGTACTCACTTTCAAGACTTTCACCCTCACACTCCACTCTTACCTTCCACACAAACTTTGTAAAAACTGCTCACCTCTGTCACTGCACACTTTCTCACCACCGCCACCAACATGCAATTCAAAAAATAGTATTAATAAGAAAGAGAATATGAATTGCTCTTCTCAAAATTTTAATCGTTTAGAAATTCCCTAACCAGTACTTTTTGGAAGAATCTTTTTGATTCCCTTATGAAAATATTTTGTATGCAAAGTAATGATAGGTTTATAATAATTTACCTGTATCATTTCCCGAGATGTGCCATATACTTTCGAAAAGAAAATTGTTATCCTTACAGTTTGTAATGTTGCCACTGCATTATTGGGGGGTTAATAAAGAAATTTACTAAGTCCTAGTGGACGTATTTTTTCACCATATTTAGAGTTACTATTCTTCTTAAAAAATCACATAAAAAAAAGCAGAAGACAAAAATTCTAATTTAGTTAAACATTATATATGAGAAATCTATGATCTTAATTTTAAAATTAAACGAGCAAAGTGCTAACAAATCATTTGAAAAGTCAAATAATCATCTAATAAGAGAAAACGACTCTTTCCCTAGATAAAATAGTCTACAGACAAGTAGATCTCTCGGATAATTTTTCTTTGAACCTAATATTTCATTCCGACCGAAGACATTTGTTTTCTAATAAAGAGCATTTATTTTTGTTAAATTTATCTAGTGGGATAGTGGATTAGAGATAATTTTAGTGACCTCAATAATTCGATGAGTTACTAGGATCAAAGAACTTAATCGTATCATTAATATTATAAGATCAAGATTGATGTGACTAAAACCCCTTCTTTTCTTTTTCTTTTTAGTGTGCCGTTGACTCCTCAAGTTCCCTTCTGTAAGTCCGCCATATTGGTTGGCGCCCCACGTGACGTCTAGTTATCGTTACCGTTACGATTTAACGATGTATCTGTATAAATACTAATACCGTTGCTTGAAAAAAAGATAGAGTATATTTTTCGCTTCAAGAATATATGCAGCAAATTAATAACATCAGAGGAGGAATGTCCAGTCGGTATCATGGCTGGTGTTAAAACGCACTGCATTACTACTGAAGAAACGTGACTTGTCCAACCTAAGGAACTGCAACCTAATGACATGTCTGGACACATTGCATATGTTCTTTATAGTCATCCTGAACGACAAACATATTCAGCCAGTTGCAACTTTATGACGAGAGATTTACGAAGAATGTGGCTCAAAGAAAGTTGCACTTTACTGTCAGAGAATCTACTAATGGACAAAAAAGCCTGAGAAAATGCTTCACATTCTAGAATTGCAAGCTTTTGATGGCCTTGATTGACTGCCGAGAAACTGTTGGTTAAAAATTGGAAATTTTAAAATAGATAATCGAATATAGCGACCAAAATTTGATAGAAGTCTCTCATCATCTTCAATTGTGATGAAGTCGTGTGATGGTGACGGCAGCGGATGCGGGTGGAGCGACTGGGACAAGATAGTTTTTTCCCGTTTTCAGGCATAGGATAGGACTGGATTAGGTGATAAAAGAAAGAAAGAGAGAGAAAGAGTGCAAGGTTGTCGTTGTTTTAAGCTTACCGACGTCTGAAGGAGAGGGAGAGAGAGATATATGTCGAGGATGACAAAGCTTTTGCAAGCTTACCGGCGCCTACAGGATAGAGAGAGAGAGAGAAAAAGAATTTCAGGGAGAACGGAGCTGCTACAAGCTTATCGGCCCCTGAAGGATAGAGAGAGATAAAATATGTCGAGAAGAACAGAGCTGTTGCAAGCTTACGGGCCCCTGAAAATGTATGAGAGAGAGATAAGATGATGATGCGATGTATGAGAGAGAGAGGTGGAGAGAATGAGAGCGAGAGAGAGAGAGCTCGACGGGACTACAGAGAGTAGACCGCCACTAAGGAGATAGAGAGAAGAAGAGTAAATAAAGACTGTTATTAATTTAATTTAGTTTGATCACAGCTAAAAAAATGCTACAGTTAGCGTGACCTCTATAGGAGGATGAGTCCTGTCGATAGTCGGAGCGACAGTGCGTCGTTTCGGTCCGATGCACTCTCCTTTAACGAAGTCACGCCGAGAGGCTACCGGCCGGCGATTGGAGCGGTGCTCTCGGCGGATCATGCTGAGGATGAAGTGGCGTTTCGGCAGCCTCGGGATCTCCTTTCTTCAACAATATGTCGCGCGCAACTCGTGTACATTTTGGTGTACAGATATTGAAACAATGCGGAGAGTAGAAATACTTAAAAGAAAGCAATACAAAATTAGATAAAGATCGAAAATGCGACGATAAAATAAAATAAAATAAAATACAGAATGTAGAAAACAGAAACAGATTTGAACAAGATTAATAATTATAAAAAGGTAGATAATAAAATGGACAAAATAAAACTGATTAAACGTTAAAATTAATATCAAATCAAAGTGACGAAAAAGAGAAAATTATCATTTAGAAGATAAGATACAAAGAGATAAAATTAGATTATATGCGCGCGCGTTTATTTAAGAAGTCGACTGACTTATTCCGTATTAATAATGGGGGGGAATGCTTGTGTCTGCCGACCTGCGAGAATCCCCCCACGTAGCTGTCGCGAGGGGTGAATTTACTACTGACTTTTTCGCCTTGTAAACTCCATGACTCACAAAGGAAAGCGAGTTCGTCAAAATACCTTTAAAAACGACTGAGCCCAGAAGGTTTTCTAACTCTCGTTTATGTTTGGTAAATATGAGCGGGGAATTATTCCTGGCAAATCGTATTTAGATGGTTCTCAATTGTTTAGAACGTAATAGACTATATCAAGTTCACCCCTTCCCGGATAGCCCTCGCTTACCTTACGTGAGCAAAAAAATTTTCGAGCGGATTCGGAAAAAACGGTGTTATGGATCCCGTTTCGGCGGACACTCTGAGCTAACATTGGGTGCATTGCGGCAGTCCGAATGAAATTATATACAGGTGAGGGATAACTTTCTATTGTCCCTAATATTCACAATGGTGTGAGCTTACTTAGTATCGACGGTGATGATGTGTATAGGGCCGGGGTTCCCTGTAGCCGACCAGCTCCAATCTTCGAAGGTTGGAACGCCTTCTAGCGTTACCGAGGCGTTGTACTGACATCTCCTTGTTACGTGGCTAGGTACCTGGATGACTGGGTGCCACTCTCGGGCGCCCCTGGATCTCGCGTCTTCGCTTCCCACGACTAGGTTTCGGACGAAAATCCGTTCAGCTGAACGTGGTTGCTCAATAGCGCCCTCATCTTTCTCCTCATCATCGGCTGCGATTAGGCTGTCTCCGCCGACACTTTCGGCTGATTCTGTGGCTTTGCTAACGTTTTCGGCTAATTCCTCTGCGCCGACGCTTTCGGCTAGTTCCTCTCCGCCGACGCTTCCGGCTAGTTCTTCTCCGCCGACGCTTTCGGCTAGCTGGTGCCCGGTCGCCTGCCCGGGCTGATGATCGATGAATAGTTCGCCGACCGTCACCTTCTTTGCTGCTTGCGCAGACAGTTTTCGAAACCTGGCCGGATTCAGGAATGAGCACGTTGCCATAAACCTTTTCTGCACCATCCTCCTTCAGGACCAAATAAACGTCCCCAGCGATGTGCTTGAACACTTGAATAGGACCAAGGCAGCCTGGGGTCTGATTGGCTTTAAAACCGGCGGCCTTGTTAGACAGGCGGTGATTTGGCAGATAGACTTAATCCCTTGGGGCAAATCGAAGGTGTGTCTGGGCAGCGGAGTACCGAGTCTGGCACTGGTCTTCGTCAGCAAGAGCCTTCGCCTCACGCTGTTGTAGGTCTTCGGCTCGCAGAATGGTTTAAGGTACATTGGTTGGATCCCATTCACCAGGACCAAGCATGGTCTGGCTGAAAAGTAAGTAGCTGGGGGTCACAACTGTGGCTGCGTTGGTGCGACGTTGGAGCCCGAAGAGCAAGCCGGGCAGGTGTTGATCCAGGTTCATTGGTTTCCCTGATGAAGGCGCAGTCGGAGGCTTTTCTTGACCTCGTCGTTCCTCCTCTCTGACGGGTTTGCTCGGGGGTAGTAGAATACCTCGCTCTCCAGGACCTGAACGATGCGGATCTGGCGGCAAAAGGTGTCCTCTTCGGGAGCTTGGAGGTGGGTGTTATGCTTCTGTCGCCAGCGGCGTGCGTCCTGGCTGATCTCCGTTTCTTCTTGTTGCGCCTCCTTGACGGCGTTATAGAGAGAATCAGCTATCACTGGAACGATGGTGCTGAGTGCGGGTGGGCGGCAGTAACCGCTAAATATCGTGTTCTCCGGGTGAGGACTTGTTAGGGTCCGTAAACCAAGAAAGAGCGTCAGAGACGGTACCTCTTAATAACCCAGATCAGGGCCAAGCACTCCTGCTTATTGTAGTGATACCTGGATTCAGTTTCGGAGAATTTTGCGGTGGCGAAAGAGATAACACGGCGTCTGCCGTTGAGGTCTTGCCTGCTCGAACTTCTCTTGAAGGTCGCTGGTCCATTTAAACGGCCTCTTAATTGATAGTAGATAGGTCAGAGGGGCGAGTAACTCTGAGGAATTTGCGATTTATTCATTCACCCATTTACAGAGACCTATGAAGGACCATAAATCTCTATAGTTGCATGGCGTTGGGGCATTTCGGATAGCCTTAATGTGGAAAGGCTGAGCAAAATACCCCAACAGAAAAAAGAAAAAAAAACTAAATTATGAGAACATTTTGTTCAAAATATAATCCGCCATCTTCGATAAGTTACGAGTAATACGTTACGAGAGAATTTTATAATTGATATATTTCGTTATTCTTTGGCTTTCTTCCGCACGATCTTTCGAAATTAACTAAATTTACTCTAATTTAACTAAAATTAATCAAATATGTTCTTTAAATTTATGAAATTGATTTCATTTTATATAAATTCATTTGAAATACGCCCAATATTCTTATCTCTTGATTTTTTTTCATTTACCTTGATTTTTCTTAATTTATTCGCAATTTTCTGAACTTAGTAAAATCTACATAAGTGAATCGATTTCTTCACTATTTTTATTAATTCATCTGAAGTTATTCATGATTTACTTTTAATTCTTAGAAATTTCATTAAATTTGCTGACAGCCTATTGAATTTATTTCATTCCATTATACTTATTATTTTTTCTTTTACCTCCCTCTAATTTTTTAAATACAATTTTATATTTCACAAGATATCTCCGGCAAGGTTTCGACTACATGAGCAAATAATGTAATAAAATATTTAATAAATTACAAATATCTCACAAGTAAAATATTTTGGTATATATAATTCATGTGATAAGAAATATAGTTCATAGTCTACATTATATAATACAAAAAAGCGCCAGACTAATCATTGGTTATATGGCTTCAAAAGTTCGTGTTCTAAATTGTGATCAAGTTATCAGCTATTAATGAAAATGAGTACCTTGTTTACTCTGGTCCTATTATTGCTGGTTATTCTTAATTCTATCGGTAAGTATAATATCATTTTTTGTCGCGAAATTCTATCCTAATTTAGCTATGTGGAAATAATTTTAAATCCCTTGAAATCTTAAGAAATCCTTCAGAATAATTTCAAATCATGATAAAAACTCAGTTACCCCTTGAAATATTGGCAATTCCATAGTCTTTCAAAATATCCTAAAATTCCTTATAATATATTCAAATCTCTCAAAATCTTTTCAATTTATAAAGATAGAATGGAGAACATTAAATCGTTTCCTTAAATATAAATATCTCAGTAGGATATACTTCAAGTATATATAATGATTCATAAGGATCACACTGTAATAAACAACTCTAATGATCGTTCGTATCGCTGCTTTTTTTAAACTTTATTTGAGGTTGTGCGTAATGAGCCAAAATTAAATCTTAATTTATTTTAGAGGTAACCATAATTTTTGGTTTCTAAAAACGATATTTGAAAAATACAGGTAGTTCTTTTTTAAAGAAATTATTCGAGATATAAAACTAGATATTTGTGTAACAGTTTGACAATAAAACCAAAAATAAACTGCATTTGTTGTTTCCATATTGTGGATTACGAGATACAGTACCAGTTTCAATAAATCCAAAATCAAACGGAAAAAGCTCTAGCTAACGGTAATCTTAAAAATCTTCAATTTTCTTAAATTAGAAAATAAGAACATTAGCAACGAAAGTGCAAAAGCTTTAGCCAGTAGCAAGCTAGCAAAGTTGACACATCGTCAAAATGTATATCTCTGTTTTTTATTGCAGAATTAAGTTCACAGTCTAAGTCTACACCTGAGAGCTCCCCTAGTCGTGGTATTCCTAGTATTCGAAAATCCTCTTCTCCTGTAAGGTGCAGGCAAAGGTCTCCACCTGCCAGGAATCTTCCTTCCGAGTCGTCTTGCGAGTATGATCCTGCCGGCTTTCACTATGCCGGGCTTCCACCCACCGAGTATGATCCTGCATGGTTTCCTCCTTCCGAGTTTGATCTGCTCGGATCTCATTCAGCCGACTTAGCTATTGGCGATCTACAGCATACCATACCTTGTTCTCCAGGTAGGTCTTCTTCTTCGTCTTCAAGGCCTTCTCCTTTTAACAGTTGCATTATTCCACCCACTCTTCTTCCATCTTCTTTCGGAAATGGATATAGTCTTGATCAACTTCGAGTCATTCGTCTTACTTGCAAAAAGAATTCCCGCTGGATATTTGAACTTCAGAAATACACTTTTTCTGCCGATGAGAACCTCAAGCTGAAGGTAAGCCGAGATGGTTTTGTGCCTATGCCAATTCAAGAACAAATTGTTCTATCAACATCCGATGGTGAAGCCTTTGCAATATTGGAGAGCACTAACGTTTTGGCTGGAATGTATAAATGGAAGAAAAAAAATTGTAGACGTGTAAAAATAAACATGACGAGCGGCAAAGTTAACTTTTTGAGCGAAGAAGAGATCGATGTAACTCCAGTAGGTTCTAACCGCCCAATCAAATCTTTTTTTTGGGTAAAGCGTATAAAATAATAAAACCGCAATCTTCAGCACTATTATTTCCATAAAACATGTAAAACTTGAATATGAAGTTTTTTGTACTTCAAACTCGAATTCAAGTGTTGAAATTAATTTGCAATTTAAAATAATAATAGAAAATCGATGTCTTATGGTTCTAGAGTTTTCAAAAATTCAGCATTGCACGAGATAGCATTATTTTCTTAACAAAAATATATTAACTCTATTATGAGGAAAATATATAATATACATGTGTAATATATGAAAGGTTGTTGTGAGGACAAACGCTGGATCTCACCGGCCAAATTCGTGGCAAAATCGCGTTAACGTTTCAGGTTTCACCACGTCACAAAACCGTCAGAAATTGGGTTACAGTTTGCGATGGACTTAATGCGTCAACCCGCCTAGTCTCCTGCAACCTGAACACAAAAGTCGTCGGGTGACAACTGCCTTCTGTATTTTCTCTAAAATTTTCTTAGCATTTCGTGGACAAGAATGGATGCTTTTCAGGCTATTAAAAAGCAAAAGCTTAGCACCTCAAAAAACACCGATGGTCAGAAGTTTTAGGTCATTATACATTTCTTAATTTTCTAACTTCTTGCCTGTGGCCAAGCTTCATGTCGATTAATAAACTTCGATTAAAAGATTTGAAAGATATTCTGAGATTTAAAAGGTTTTAGCATATTCTAGTAATTTAAATGGATTCACAGGAATGTTAAAGACTGTAAAAGATATTCACCAGAATTATAGAATTTTGTCGACTTTCAGACAATATAAGGTTACTGAAAATATTTCTGTTAATACACTGTTTTAAGAAATCTCCTTGAATATCTAAAAGACTGAACGAATTTCACAAGATTTATTAGATTTTCAGATATTCAAATAGATTTAAAGGTATTTTATGGGATTTTTAAATTGCTCTGGAAGATGGGTAAATCTTTCCTTGTTCATAGCCTTAACAGAACATCTGCGTTTGAGCAAAATGCCAAGATACTTGTGGGAAAAATACTGAACGCGGTCAAGCTATAGTCGCTCCGTGCTGTCGGGATGCACTATACTTTTTCTGAACTGTCACATTAGAAATGCACGTACATAATAAATATATACTAAGGTATATGTTTAATCGCTTAAGTTACTTTTAGTCACTTTTTCTGCAGTCGTTTATGAATTACTTTTAAAAATAAAGATACTTTTTAGATTATCTTGAACGCTTTTGCCTTTTTAAGCCTGTAAATAATTTTCAATTTAACCTAAATTATTTTTGATTCCCTGGCCGTTAAATGGATTAAGTTTAGCTAATCCTTTTTTATTTTCAATTTTTTTAATTCAGCCTGAATTCCATGGATTTTTTTTCATGGATTTTCATGAATTCAAGCTCTACCCGCTTGAATTATTATTGAATAAAAATGCAGTAATAGTCCTAGACAAATAGTAAAAACAGCGCTGAAATAATCTGAGACATAGCTCTAGGTATTTTTTTACAGTTTTTCAAAAAAGTACTTATTTCAACAATGATATTGTTTATAATTTGTAGATATTATTTTTAAAATTTTGTCAACAATTTACAGTTACTAACTGAAAAATAATATGACAATAGAAGTATTTTCCAACAAAAATGAAAATCCGCAACAAAGAATTTTTTTACGTTAATTTTTTCATTTTTTAGCCAAAATTAAAAAAAGAATCTAATCGTAATCTATCATTAATATATTATTAAAATAACTAAATATCAGTAATATTTTACAAATTTTTATTTGATCAATTGCTTTTTTATTGACTATTATGAAAATGTAAGAATATATTTAACAATATTTAAAAAATCATATAAAAATACTTCTAATATATCCAATTATGTTATATTGATAAACTTTAATAGTATATTTACGATAAATCATGATTCGATTTAAAATTTTTTTTTTTTAAATGGAAAAATTATCGTAAAAAGAAAGTGCTTCATGACGAATTTACATTTTTGTTAGAAAAGACTTCTATTGTCATCAGAAAAAATATACCACTTAAACATTGGGGGCGGTCGTCAGTTGGATAAAAATTTTCTAAACAAACCGTGGTAGCATATATATTTCATTATTTAACCTTTATTATGAATAAAACTAAAAGTCTTATCGAAAAACTAAAGATAGTTCTAGACTCATCTCGACAATATCTGCAGGTATTTTTTTCATTTCAAAAATATTAATTATTTAAACAATTTTATTGTTTATACTATTTAAAGGTTAATTTAACAATTTTGGTAAACAATTTAGAGTTACTATCTGAAAAAAACATACCTTGACAAACAATGAATAAATAAAAATGTAAACAATGCTAAAAGGTTTGTTTAAATATGGTTTTACCCCCTCCACACACACACCTTTGCGTTTTGTAGAAAACGCTTTTGTTTGTTCCGGCTGAACCTGTGAACCGATTTGGATGTTCCTTTTTAAATGCTGATAAAATTTCAAAGAAAGTTGTCGAGCCTGATTTTGAATTTAGTTTTTCAGTTTTTTTTTATAAATAAGTAAATATGAATTATGATATGAATTATATTATATTAAAAGGACTGTCTTTGAAAAAAAAAGTTTCACTTCAACAAGTGTCCAAATAATGCATTTTTAAATTAAATTTGTTTACGAAAAACATAAAAATAATTAACTAATTATGAATGTTGCTGAAATTAACATGAAGATTTTAATTAAAAGGTCTAATTTTGAAAAAAACGAACGAATTTTTCGTCAGCAGATGCCCGAATAATGCATTTTTTCATTATATTTTTTTAAAAGATAAATAGAATTGATCAAATAATGATGGATGTTGCTAAAATTATTATAAATTTTTCAATTAAAGTGACTAATATTGAGAAAAAATAAGAATTTTTCTGTTGATAAATGCTCGAATAATAAATTTTTTTTATTAAATATGTGTTATAAAATCATTAAATTCATCAAAAAACTATAAATTTTCTAAAATATTTATGAGCTTACTAATTTTAAAAAATTTTCAAAGAAAAAATAATGAATTTTTCTGACAACAAATGCTTGAATAACGCATTGACGTGCACCGGGAACGTCAAATAAAAAAATTGTCATTTTTTTCGTCATATTTATTCATCTATAAAAAAAAATTAAAAATCTAACTTCTGAGTCATTATTTATTAACCTTGGCTTTGTATGTAATTTATCGAATTCTCGTAATTTCCCTCAAATCGCTTTAAAATTAGTTCAATTTTACCGAAATGATTAGAGTATATTGTATATTTTAGTATTATTTTGAATTAATCTAATTTTATTCCAAATTCACCATAATTCCTGAGTAACTTAATCTAAATTATTTCAATTTTTTCCAAATTATTCGGATCTATCTTGAATTTTTAAAGTATTTCCTACTGATCTTTAATTCTCAGGTATTTCGACAAATTTATTTTCAGCTGCTTAAATTTATTTCAGTTAGTTTCAAAATTAATTATTTAGTTTAATTTGCCTTTAATAAATGTCATTAAATTCTTCTTTACCTTATTTAAATGTATTTAAAAGTAACACGAAAATATAACTATTCTGTATTTTTTTATAATAAATATTATAAAAAAATGAATGCAGTAGAAATTGTCCAATAAAGGTAAATTTTTTTCTTCTAAATCAACTGGTAGACATATAATTAAATGTTTTTCCACAAAATGTTTTCACAAACTCTCAATTTTTCAGTGACAAAAATTGTTTAAAGATTCATTAACGTTGTATTATTCTTCAAGAATTTTAGTTTCCACGATATCGTTTTGAAAACAGTTATTTAGTTATAAATAGTCATTTTGAAATAAATTTTCAAATTTTCTTATAATCTGTCATATAGTTTAACAGAAAAATATTTTTCCGCAGTAAATGCATGCATTTCAAATAAAGATAGAAAGTAAAAAATGTAAACTTCCTAATAAGTGATGTTACATTCGTTTTTGCTAGGGCTGAATTTATTAAAAAATAAATATTACGAAAAAGGTTTTATTTATTTTACTCTATGATATACATTAGAAGATATGACACTGTTCTAGTTGTACAAAAAAATATTCAACAATTTATTTAACTAAAAAATTATTCTGCCCGTAGTAGCATTACCCTCAGGTGTGTCATAAGATTATTTTTAAGCCTACACGACTGAAAAAATTCTATTGGGTTCTAATTTAAATGAAATTCACTAATCTATTAGAAAAATATTTTTTTCTATTTTTCTGAATATTTTTAAATTTTTCAAAAGTACATAACTTGTCTAGTTTTCATCGAAATTGAAAATTTTAGTGAGACAATTTTCAATTTTTCTGCCCATCTATAATTTTTCAAATTTTGAAAATGCTTTTGGAACCTTAAGAAGTGTATCAAAGGCCGCTTTGACAATTCCATTCAAAGTTAGCGTCACATTCAGATAACCGTACATACAGACATGCACACAAGCAGTTATCAATAAATTTTATAATTTTCGGATTCTGAGTGTGCCGAAATGTTAAGATCCGCTAAAATTCAGGCATCTAAAATTTTTACTATTAAATTACAAAAGATGAATTATCTACTAATAAAGTCGAATTATCAACTAATAATAAGTAAACTCTAAATTTTAAACCAAAAGTGAATTAGTACATTTCTTTAGTAAGAAAATTAATTTTCAACTGATGATGACGAATTTTTATTGAAATAGTTCAATTTTAAACTATCCGAAAAGATAAACTTTGAACAAATAAGACAAAGCTTGAAAAAATGTATTAATTTTTAAACAGAAAGATAATTAAGAAAAAACAATACATTTTTAATTGAAATTATAAGTCTTTACCGCAAAAAATAAATTTTCAACCAAATAGTTGAATTTATAACCGTGAAGATAATTTTTTATTTTTTTTATTTTTATTTTTTTCTTAATTTTTTATCTAAAAGACGAATTTGCAAGAACAACAAATTTTCAAACCAAAATATTGAGTTTTTAACTGAAAAGTTGAATTTATAACCAGAAATATGAATTTTCAGCCAAGAAGATTAATTCTCTACAAAAAAGATCAATTTTCGAAAAAGAAAATAAATTTTCTACGAAATAAATTGACTTCTGCCATAATACATTAATTTTTAATCAAATGATTAACTTTTTTCTCTAAAAAAGATAACCTTAAAATCAATAATCGAATTGAACAAGAAGATTAGCTTTTCTCCCTAAAAAGATGAATTTTGAAACAAGAAGATAAATTTGGACCATTAAAATTAATTTTCTATAAAAGACATAGATTGTTAAGCAAATAGATTAATTGTCAACTAAAAAGGATTAATTTTTTAATTAAGAATATGGTTGTCTTATGAAAATAGACTCATTTTCAAAAAAATTTGTATACGAATTTACAACATGATAGTTCAATTTTCAAAACGTAAATTTCAAAAAAAACATAAAATAGTTAAAAATTCAGCAAAAAAAGTTTTTAAACAAACCAGACGAATTTTCAACAAAATAATTTAATTTTTAATCAAAAGAAACCATTTTTAATATAAATTATGAATCTTTCACCTGTAAAAATTAATTTTCAACCATGAACCTTAATCTCTTAACAAAAAAATAAACCTTGGACAAAATACACCAATTTTTAACCAAATAAATTAATTCTTAACTGTAAAATAAGAAGCGCATTTTTACCAAAATACTGTAACCAAGAAGATTTATTTTCTGCCAAACAACTGTAAGGGTAAGAAAGTACAATAATAATACAAAATAGATATTTCGGGTTCCAATCGTTTAAAAAACAATGGATTTTTAACGACGTTTTGTGAAAATTTTTTACTGAGAAAAATTATTTTTTAACCCGAAAAAAATGTTTAATGAAATAGTTAACTTTTTAACTAACAATATTAATTTTTTTATAAAAAAGAGGAATTTTTATCAAAATACCTGAATTTTCAACTACCAGAACTAACTTTTAAGCACAGGATGTAAATTTTTGTCTGATTATATCTATTTTCATGTATTTCATACAGTTTTGATATGATTTATTATGTTATGTTCTTTTTCAATTTATTCTTCAAAATTGTAAATTTATCGAAAAACTTTCTTTGAAAATCGCGCGCTTTTCATCACTTCTGGTTTCGATTTAATCATGGCCAATAAAAGCAGTAGGAAGTTGTGACAGAACTCTACGAAGATGATCTCTAGATTTTTCAAAACTTTTGGTCGCTATATTGGATCCACCATTTGAATTTTTGAATTCTAATATCAGATTTTAATTCAGAGACCCAAACAATATAAATCTATTCCACTGATTTCTTGTTTACGATTTATTTAATTTATTTAAATAATACAAATATATTTTACATGACACATATTTTGTTCAGGGAACTCTTGCCATATTTCTATTGACGCAACGTGCGTCATACATTTTCAACGGGTTGAACCTTACAGGATACATTAAAAAAGATATTGAATACATTTTAAAGTGGTTTAAACTACTGACGTATGCAATTCAAACATCCCACAAGGACAATCTCTGAGCACATATAAGTCATGTGATAAGATATATAACATATGGTGTGCATTACATAATGCAAAAAGCGCCAAGCCAATCATTAGTTATACTCCTAACCAAATTCTTCTTTAAAAAGTAATAATTTTTCCCCAGAACAAAATGAGTATCTTCTTTACTCTGGTCATTTCATTGGCAGTTATTCTAAATTCTATTGGTAAATACTCGTGTTATATTTATTTTATTCATTACTGAATTTTCAAGGTTTTCGCAAATAAAAATTTGTCGGCCATAATCCGGACAATGATTGAGACAAAAATAATTTTTTGAATCTTGCCAGACACCTTCAGAAAGTTGTCCGAAACATTTGACTGCATTATAAAACATAAGTATTTCACAACCACAAACTTAAGGTATATAAAATAATTCATGAGATAGGGAATATCGTATCGATAATAATTTTTTTCGATATAAAATACCTAATTGTTGTAAATAAAAATTATAATAAAGTGAAAAATAATATAATATTCTTTAATATTCTTCAAATTCTATTTGATATTTAGTTTTTTGAAAATAACGGCATGGGATGTTCTTAGAAAAAACGCGTTAACAATAGTTTGCCTTGCAGATAATTTTCACTCGAAAATTGTTTTGGAAAGCCATGTATTCTAAAATATTAAACGTGAAAAATATTACGTTTTTTCAGTTTTAAGGTGAATTTCAGACAATTCATTTTGTATCTATGACCTTTTTGTTTTAGAACTTCAGCAAAAAAAAAATAATATTTTGGTAAAGGGTTTTTTTAACTTTTTGTAAACATTCAAAAGGCCGCATCACGATTTCACTCATTTTTAGGCTAAACAAATAATTTCATTCAAGGATACTGTTATGCAGATAGTTATACCTTTAAAGTCATAATAAGTTATTTTTTGCATTACACAGAAGAAGAAAAACAGACGAAATTCATATAGCATAAATAACGGAAAAAAATAATATAAATTGAATAAAAGTTTGACTCCTCATGAATACAACCATGACTCTTAATTGTTCTGAGACCAAAGCAAACACCACAAGTTGCTTTCAATATTTGCTAAGCTAAAACTCAGCTCACACAAGCTTTAAAATTTTTGATTGCTTCTATCATGTGTCTGATTCTGGAATTCTGATAAAATATTTAGGAATTTGCATGCTTTTTTTCTCTCATAGTTTTGAAGAATATAATCATCTTTGTCTTGTTTTAGAGTCAAGTTGGCAGTTTGAATGTCTGCCTAATGGGGCCCCTATTCCTGGTGTTCCTCGTAGCGGAACTTCTTACTCTGCTGAAAGATTGAGGTCCAGGTCTCCCTTGGCCAAGCATCCTTCTGCCGGATATCATCCTGTCGAGTTTCCTGTTGCTGATTGTCATCATGACAGACCTAGTTCTCTAGCTAGGTCGTCCTCTTCTAGGCCTTCTCCTTCTATGAGGAGCAGGGTGCCACCCACCATTCTTCCTTCTGCGAACGGACATGGAAGTAGTCTTGATCAACTTCCATTCATACGGCTCACATCCAAAAGGAATTCGCGTTGGATATTTAAACTTCAGAGATACACTTTTCCTGCTGACAAAAAAATAAAATTGAGAACAGGCCGTAATACCTTTGAGCCTATGACAACCCAAGAACAAATTGTTATATCTACATCTAATGATGACGTCTTCGCAATATTAGAGAGCACTAATGTTCTTGCTGGAATGTATATACAACGTAGGAGACGGGCGAAAATCAATATAGAAAGCGGTGAAGTTACCTTATTGACCGAAAAAGAAATCGATGAAATTCCAGTAGGTCCCAAATGCCCAATAAACACATATTTTCGAGTAAAGCGTGTAAAGGAATAAAACCGCAGTTCTTGATGCTACTGTTTTAATCAAAGAACGATAAAAAGAAAATTTATTATAGTTCCCCAGCCTCCAATTTTTCCACAATGTCCTAGCTAGTATTCTTTCAAACCAAAATTTTTATTTTTTTATTTTTTAGAATGATAATTATTATAGGTTTATAATCATCAAAGACCAATAATATTATTCAATAGTAATGCCCGGTCAAGCACAGAATCATTTTATATGCTATCATTAAATAGCATGCCTTGAGAAGTAGGGCCTGTTGCCATAAACAAACCTCTCAAGGCCTAGGATTGTATATTGCTCTATCCGTCCTGTCGCCAGATGGGGTTCACTGTTTCAGTTAAAATATAAATAACCATAACGCCGACAACATTTATTTAAATTGTTAACCATACACAATTTATAGGGCCGGTTGGCCCGGCTGTCTCAATGCACTACCCACACTGTCACATATTTACAGGTAGGTAGTCGTGAAATTCCAATAAAAACATCTCACAGCACCATTACGTCTGTTTCTTATATCAACTGGGAAAGAGGGCACTAAACCGACGCGTAGTAACGCATCTAGTGACGTAAGTTTCCATAGACTAAACTGTGGTCCCAGATCTGAAACGAGACGTGGTCTAATACTATCACAGGTCTATGTCCGTGTGCATATAGTGGGAGACGATATGAATGACTGCGTTGCGCCCGCAACCCATTTCTCCTCTTCTAAATTTGAAAAATTCGAAGGTGCACGATTGCCGGTCTAAGGTTATGTTTTTTCCGGTGTAGAATATTAGTATATCTTAAAAAAATGTATTAATTAAAAGATGAAAGGGTTTTTCGTGTTGTATAATAGTTATCGTTGATGGTTTAGGGTGTCAGTATACAGGGTTTGATTGAAAAGTAATGAGCCTTCCCGCGCGGAGCGTCTGCCAAGCGATCAACCGAATCGGCTCGTGGGGGAAAATGATTGGTGGACCTTCCCCTTCCACTAGAAACTGGTCTCAGTTCGCTGGCAACAGCGGTGCAGTCAACATCGCTCCGCGCGTGAAAGCTGTTTTAAAAGTGTGTTAGGATTTTGCAGTGGCGAAAATGCAGCGATCGTTGGAGTAAAAACCATGCTGATCATCTTTTTCGACTCTCGAGGCATCGTCCACAAGGAGTCTTTGTACCTTCAGGAAGCACTGTAAACGCGGCATTTTACAAAGAAGTGCTCCTTCGGCTGAAAAACCGCGTCGCCCGGGTTCGGCCCGACCTCGTCAAAAATTGGACCCTTCATCACGACAATGCGCCGGCGCACCCCGCCTTCCTCTGCACCTCTGCATTGGCCAAAATGGGGGTTCCGGTGCTTCCCCACCCTCCCTACAGCCCAGACCTGTCCCCTCCGGACTTCTTCTTGTTCCCGCGCCTGAAAAGAAAGCTGAAGGAGAGGCGTTTCGACTCCATCGAGGTGATCCACAAAACTGTGACAGTTTCCTAAAATTTTAGATATAAGAAGAATTTTTTCCATAATGAGATTTTTTTTTATTCTTGTCAACATCATTCTATGAAAAAATATTCATAAAGATTCAAGATTTTTCAGATTTTTTAAAATTTACTGCCACGCTTAAAATGATTTAAAATTTTTAAGGTTATCAAACCGTGTCCTATTTACTAAATATGCCTTTAGATTTGGAAATCTACTTTTCTAGATATGACGAAATACAATAAAGAGAAAATAAAAATATATAAAACCTTCCGGCGGATCAGTTTAAAAAATGTTTCCTGCAGTGGAAGGACCGCTACCAGTGGTGTATTGACGCTCAAGGGTCCTATTTTGAAGAATATTAGTTGTATAACCGAAAAGGTTTAATAAAACTGCTTAAAAAAATAAGGCTCATTACTTTTCAATCGTACCCGGTAAACGATCTAGCGCCCTTCATGCAAACTTAAATATTTAGTCTTGATCTGAATTAATTAAATTCAAGATTGGCTCAGACATAGCCAGCACAGCATCTGTTTACATTATTCGCCTTATGTTAAAATTATGAAATGCACATTCCAGAGTGGGGGGTGTTAAGACACACTATACTTCTGCCAAAAAAAGTAAACTTGTCCAGCACTAAGAACTACATGCTAATAACTTGTTTGAACACGCTGTATATGATCTTTAAAGTTGTCCTAAATAACAGGATTGTTCAAAGAATAATGTCTGTTTGTCAAGAGATATAAGGACAACGTTACGAGGAAAAAGATGTAACACGCGGCCGAGAAAACTTGCTAATTTTTAGGTGTGTTTGCAAAGAAGCAGTAGGTCAACGGCGCGTCTTGTCAACGGTCTGGATTAACTTTCAAATAGCTTTCGATTCAGCCTTTCTTAAAAATATCATCTGTCTGTTGAAAACCTTAAATGTTCATCCACACACAGTAAGTTGCATAGAAAGATTTAGGCGCTTCTGGAAAACTAGATTTACTATCTCATCTGAAAATAATCGTGTGACAAAGAACAACGTCACATTCTAGAGTGGCAGCTTTGAGGGCAATTCCTTGAGGTCACTCAGGTATTTCATATAAGTGACCTGAAGATGCATGCTTCTGGTACAAGCAAACTTTAACTTGCTCACCTTGAGATTATGAAAATGAACATTATTAGAGTTCTTCATACTAGAGAGACATAACAATCCTGCGGGTTCATTAAAGGTGCATTCAGGTAGTAACGTCAGTAAAGGAGTCTTTTCTCGCCGACCCAGTTCCATTCTATCAATTTAGGATGGTTCAATGGACAAAGCACGAGCTTACGTT
Source organism: Belonocnema kinseyi (assembly GCF_010883055.1). Lineage (NCBI taxonomy): Eukaryota > Metazoa > Arthropoda > Insecta > Hymenoptera > Cynipidae > Belonocnema > Belonocnema kinseyi. The sequence goes on along the minus strand of NC_046659.1, from coordinate 113,884,778 downwards.
GCTCAAAATTTCCACGCAAAAGATCGTAGATATGCAGAAGAGCTTCTGTATTGAGTTGTTTGTTGCACACTTTTAGTTACACGGCGCTCTATTAAATTCGAACGAACGAATTGTAAGTTAGCGCGTGCCCCTGATGGTTGATTGGAAAATAGTCCCAGCGATCACAAAAACAGGCTAGAATTTATCTTTATTTAAATGGTTCTATTTATTCAAAATTGAATCAGGAAACAAATGGCAAAAACAAAGCAGAGCGCGTTCATCTGGACCAGTTAAAAACAGAACAAGAAATAACTCGGGATAAATAATATATTGGATGTTTACCCTTACTTAACTTGTCATGCACTTAAATCACTTTTTAGAAGAAAAAGACTTTTATTAATTATCTTGAATCAGTAAAAAGAATATTTTTCCGCGTTTGTAGCATGCCTTTGAAAAGAAAGTTAAAAGCTTAAGGCTGAATCTTCGTAAAAAATAATATAACTGACTTTTTTGTCAACTAACCAATAATTTTTCCATATTAGCCGTGTCCACGAAGGTATTATGGGATTATTCTTGAGTTTCCATAACGAAAACCACTTTTTTTCATTTTGAAACCTACAAGATAACTTCCACAAGATGTCAAGTACATTTGTGAATATTTAAGGAATGTTATTTATGAAATTTAAACATCTCACAAAGATAAGCTTGAGGCATATTTAATTTAGGAAAGAAGAAGCATAGGATGTATCATACATTATATATCGTAATAAAGCGTCAGAGTACTTACAACGTGTACAAAATACTTTATTGAAGGAGTGAGCAAATTTTCCTCAGGAAAAATGGGCATATTTTTCAATCTGTTTCTATCTTTGGCGTTTATTCTTAATTCTATTGGTAAATATAATTATATAATGAACATTTTAATATTTTTATTGTAAACAATTTTTACAGGGATTTGGACGGAATTTGGGAGCATTTTTCAGCAGTTTCCATATGCTACAATCATTTGAAAATACTTTTACTAAAAACTAAACTCAGTCCAAAAATTATCAAAAGGCAATGAGGCTATAAAGATAAAATGTCAAACAAATGCTCTAATTATATTGTATATAGGAAAGAGTGAAAAGAAACGTAAGGAAACTTTCGTTACTTTCCTTTTTGTTCCTTTCTATTTAAAACTTGGAAGAAACACAATTTTGATATCCTACCTCCGTGGCGGTACTATTTTTAGTCAGATTTTATATTTAGCATAGTTTTTAGGTAAACTATATTGATTTTACAGAAATAATTGGCAAATATCATAAACTGTAAATACTTTTTAACCTCTTAATATCTTATGAAATAATTTCAAATAATTTAAAAGTAGTCTGTATACTCATTAATCCCATAAAATGATAGACATTCAGAGGTGTTCTTCAAAATCTTTTCAACTCCGTTGGTTGAGATAACCAAGGTTAGAACCCTTGGACTGACTTATGTAACACAATATTCCAAAAAGAAAAACTTTAGATATATATAATAATTTATGAGATGAGGAATTAGCATCGCTATTTTTTTGAAACGATACCTAAATTTGCGTATAATGGGAAGAAATGTAATCTTATCTCGTGCTAGGAGAAACCAAAATCTGTCTATTTTAATAAAAGGTGGTCGAAAAGTGTGCTAATTAACGAAGAATCTTTTAAATCGAAATTGATTAACTACCTATAATTATTTTTATAGTTTAAAAGTATAATTTTACATGCATACATAATTTTTAGCATAACCTCGTCATCTAGGCATCTAATAATGTCTTGGGTGGTTTTTAATTTATTGATTGAAATAGATTTTCAAAGATGAAAAGTTCCCATTTCACGCCAAAAGGCGCGAGAATGTAATAAATCTAAAATAAGACTTATGGCATAACAACGCGAGATAGAGAAGAATGTCTTAAGAAAGGATTGTACCTTTTCATTGTCAGGTAACTCAGAAAATAAATATTAATAAAAAAATGTTTGTGAGATTAAGCAAGTATCACAATATTAAGTAGTACTAACAGCCAGATCATACAAGTACTAGAATTTAAAAAAGATGTTTTAGTAGAATTCACATTTAAGCATTCCAAGTACACATAATAAATATGCGATTGTCAAGTCCCATTATAAATTAAGGTTCCATCTTGCACGACAATTAACATACTTAATTTCGTTAATCGTGCTGCTGATTTCAGAATCCGGACACCTTTTTGGAAATTCACATTCCCTCTCAACTTACAAACTTTGTAAAAATATAATTCTTTGTTTCTTATTGCAGAGTTAAGTTTAGAGTTTGACTGTTTACCTAATGGTGCCCCAATTCCTGGTGTTTCTCGTCCCGAAATTTTGGAATATTCTCGAAAGTCCAGGTCCAGGTCGCCTACTGCCAGGTATTCTTCTGTGGGGTTTTCTTCTGCCAAGCCTAAGTTTCATCAGACCCGACCGCTTTCTTCAGCTAGAGCTTCTTCTTCAAGGCGGTCTAGTTTAACCAGATGCACAGTTGCACCGACTAGGCTTCCTGCTTTTCACATACATGGATATAGTCTTGAACATCTTAAATTTATTCGACTTACTTCCCGCGCAAATCCAAACCGGGTATTTGAGCTTCGCAGATACACTTTTCCTGCTAATGAAGAACTAAAATTGAGAACAGCCAAAAATACACATGAGCCAATGAAAACCCAAGAACAAATTGTAATATCAACTTTTGATGGCGACGCCTTTGCAATATTGGAGAATACTAATATGCTTGCTGGAATCTATGCAACATGTCGTAATAGACGGGTGAAGATCAACATGGAAAGCGGAGATGTTACCTTAATGACCCAAAAGGAAATCGATGAAACTCCAGTAGGTTCTAGACGCCCAATCACAACCTGTTTTAGAGTACAGCGGGTAAATGAAGTGTAAACAGTAATCCTTTATATTATTGAGTCAATAAAGAAAGGAAAACATAAATATAATATTGTATGTGATTCAAAGTCATTATTATGCCAAAGATAGACGACTTATTCAATCCAAGAAAATAAAGCCGAATACATTTCTTGAACACATTGTATAAGATTTGGACAGCTATTATGAAATGTATGGGTGAAGAGTGACGAACAACGCTGCTCGAAAATAGATCTAGAAGGCCGCCAGTAGAACCTGATAATTCACAGGAGAAACGAAAAAACGCTGCATTATATATTACCAATCTGACGATGGCCTGAATTGACTGCCCGAAATTTTTCGATTTACCCTACGATACGATTATGATTTGTATATTTTCAAGATAAAAGTTTTATTAGTACATGGTGAAGTGCATTAAGATATTGGTTCGCCTTAGGAAAAACAGATTAAGTCATTGAATCAGTTAGCGTTAGAGAAGATATCTATTACTTACATGGTTACCATTCCAGGTCTAACTGAACTATGCTCGGTGTAGTTAAAATCGTTTCAAATAGAAGAGTCCGTTTCCGAAAAGTGTTAAGGGTCTCGGGATGGTTGGAAAAGAACCGTTTCTTTAGAAAACCGTGAATCAAGAGGTAGAGAATCTCGGCCTGCATCCTAACATCAGAAATTAGTATGTTCATTACATTATCCAGCTGCCTCACTTTGAAAATTCCAAGAAAGCAGAGCTCCTTGTTGAAGAAGTTAACGTTTATACCAGGAAGGTGCCATTTTCACTTCAGTATAACGTAGCCTTATTTCAAGTCAAGAAATGATCAGCTGTAGCTGCAGAGCGTGTTATGCAGATTCTTAATCCAGATCAAGAAGTGCCAAATTTTCTAGAAACAAGTTTCTAAGAGCACTTTCTACTGCAAACTTAAAGCCTAACATCGTTTTTCAGGACTACAATGAACGAACTATAATTGTCCTTTCATCAAATCAAATTCTAGGCTCCTGCCGATTACTTCATAAAAGCCAAAGAGAAAAAAATAAATGAGATATTATTACCTTAGAAGGAAACCGACGTAATTGTACTCGAAAATTGCGATTAATATTATTGTCCTCCATCAGTGCACTCGTAAGTGTGAAGCTATTGCAGGTTCCTCGATTTAAGGAAATAATTCCACATTTCCGAAAGCAATATTCTAAAACGATTTTTAAAGCTTTCTAATGGGATTTTCAGCATTTAAAGCGTGTTTATTTTTTCGTCAAGAAAAAAATTTTTCAATTGATATTAAAAGATTTAAAAATCGTTGCAGAAGATTATACCTTCAAAAAAGCCTACGAAACGCTTCTATTTGATCCTTGTAAAAATGCAATAATACTAAAGCAGCATTAGGAACTATATATTTTATAGTAATTCTATCTGAGGAACTAAACTAAAATACCACTATAAACATTAAACAATTGATGACGTTCTTGACTAGGGTCTTAAAAATAAAAAACTTCAAAACAAATTTTCGCGAATTGCACTTCTGAAGCTTTAGTTTAAACTCTGACTTAAAGGCCTAAAAATAAATCTGTTTTAGAATTTTGCATTTAAATCTTTGATTTGAAATTATATAAAACTAATAAATAACGAAAATTAATTAGTTGTATCATATCACATAATATCAAATGACATTCCAATTGATTGGGTATACTTTATTATTAAAAATTGCAATTAATTTACAAAGAAATAATTCACTTTTATTTTCAACCCACAAAAATGTAGAATTTTAAGTATTGTAAACCTTTACAGTTTAATTATTCTAACAGGCTTTAAAATGATATATTATGATTTCTCATTAGAACTCTCAAACATAATTAACTCTAATGAGTGAGTTTTAAGATTGTCATATAAAATATTTTCCACTCATTCAAATCATTTTAGAAATAAGAAGAATTTTTTCAATAATAAGATTATCTTTTTTATTCTTGTCAACATCATTCTATGAAAAAATATTCATAAAGATTCAAGATTTTTCAGATTTTTTTAAATTTACTGCCACGCTCAAAATGATTCAAAATTTTTAAGTTAATCAAACCGTGCCATATTTACTAAATATGCCTTTAGATTTGGAAATCTACTTTTCGAGATATAACGAAATACAATAAAGGGAAAATAAAAATATATAAAACCTTCATTCAAGGAATTTAGTATACAAAACTGTCGTTGAAAACGTTGAATCAAGCAATTTCAAGAAAGATTAAAAAAAATATTAATGTCTTGTTTCATTTTAGATTTTATTAGCATTAATTCGGATTTAACTTGTGGAAAATTAACAATTACAAAAAAGGTATGAAGAAATCTAAAAATTATTATAATATATTTACTAAAATAACAGTTAGTTGATTTCTTCTTTGGTAATTCGGGTTTCTCGAATATTAAATAAAATTTTTAATTCCTTAATAATGTTTCTCATAATATTCAAAATATTTGATAGTGAAATTACTCTTTCTATACAAAATAAATTTGTTGATCATGAAACATACAAAGGACAGTTTATAAATCGAAAGTACAACAATTAATATTTGTTTACGTTGACAACTGTTTCTAACATCTACATCAGCAGAACTTGTTATTTTGATATGAAATATTTTGACTAGATCGGAAATACTATGAATTAAGTTCTTTTAAAAAATGTTCCTTTGAAGTATAGAAGCATACATGCGCCAGAAAAGCTGCAATGGGTTCGCGTGAGGCTATGGATTCAATTTCACGCTGTGATAGGTGTTGAATTACGTATTTGAGACATACGGTGAAAGTGCAGAATTTCACTGAATAAATCCTTCGTATTACCCGAACTTGCGAAAATAATTTAAGTAACAAAAATAGGTCTACGAACTTTTTGAATTTAGATTCAAAATGAAATGCGGGGGATCGATACACTCTAAATAAATAATGTTTTTGAGCCATCCTAGTGCACACTTTTATCAATTATAAAAGTTAGACATTTAAAATGCAAAAGGCACGATATGCGTGATGAGAATTTTTTCGTTTTAGCCGAAGGAGCTTTAACAAAAGAGAGTTCACAATCACCAAAGTAGAGTGCCGAAGTTTGGACCTTTCAATTTAAATAAGTTTGTTCACAAGTTACAAAAAACGAAATCACTTTTTCTAAACCACTTTCAAATAAATCATAGATCGTCAATTTAAAATATATTAAAAGAAAAATGCTTTCAAAAATTTCACCCATATAGACTAGAAAGGGAAAAAATCCCGCCCCGTTGATATTTCTGCTCATATCAGAAGGGAATTCTACCAGTTTTGTGAGTCCTGAGTCATATTTTATTACAGAAGTTTTTGTTTTATTTAAAAATAATTCTTTTATGTCTTCTCGTAAACGATCGAAAATAGCACAAAAAGAGCAAGAGATATTTTTTATAGAACTTTTCCAGGTATTTAAACTTTTATGTAAACATTTTTACGTGCATTTTATTGCTTACGAGGAAAATGCGTAGATTTTATTTTTCAAAAATAATTTCTTTTATTCTCAAGCAGGGGCTTCAAAGTGGGTAATTTTTTAAGTGTTTTTAACTTTTTAAACAGTTCTTGGTATGAATTAAAAGAGAAAGAATTTCTCAGTGAAATAAAAAGATTTTTTTTAATTTCCTTCTGTTTTGTTGTTTTGTTTCAACTTCTGTCGGTTTTCATGAACCCAATTTGCTAATGTCCAATGTTATTTTTACAATTAAAACAATTACTATATACAATTATATTACTATATACAATTATTTAATCGATTAGAACAAAAAATACATTTCTAATTTTGTAGCTAATCAATATAAATGGATATTTTTTGAGCTAGTCAGGTTGCCCATATTCAATGGAGTTTTTAAAAATAAAATAGCACAATTTATTTATAATTTATTACAGAATACATTAAAAAGCAAAACTTTATTATAATTACCGTTTAATTATTCATTTTAAAAAAGTTTTTTAAAATAGTTTATGAAAACGTCTAATTCCAACCTCAAATTTTACCAACTACTCAGGTAAGTAATTTAATAATAACTCATAAATTCAATTTTTTAATAAAATTAGTGAGTATGCGATTAAATTCAATATTATAGATTAGTATTATCAATTTACTTGCAAATTTAACTGTTTGGTAGTAAATTTTGAATTAGAATTCATCTTAATTTGAGTTAATACATAAATTGGAAAAAGTATTGAAACAATTTAAATTATTATTTTTAAGAACAATTTCATTATTTGGTTGAAAATTGTATTGACTGAAAAATCTGTTTTGTTCAATATTTCATTTATTTTGTTGAAAATTTTTCTTTGTTGGTCGAAAATTTATCATTTCAGTTATAAGTTACTTTTTTTAAATGCAACTGTTTTGTTAAAAATTATATTCTTTGGGTAGAAGATTCAACAAGTTGGTTATTATAAATTTTTCTTTTTTGATTAAAAAATCATGTTATTGCTTTTTGTAAGGAATTAAAAAAATTTCAAAAATTTCTGAAAATTTGATTAATTTCAAAAACTGCTGAAAATTTGATAAATTTTAAAAATTTCCTAAAATTTATAAAAAATTGGTTACATTTTCAAAATTTTCAGAAATTCCTGAAAAATTATCAAATTACCAATAATTTCAGATTTCTAAAAGTTTCCAAAATTTTCGGCAATTCATGGTTTTTCATCAGTAATTTATGGTAGCTTATCACTTCGAGTATGTCCAATAACTATTCACTACTCACTCATTGTTGAAGTTTCAAATAAAAAAGATGAGATTTCTTTAAAACAGTTATATTTTAAGTTTAAAAATATAAATAAATTTTCAACAGAGAAGATAATTTAATTAATTTATCTTAAAAAGTAAATGGATAATAATAATCTAATTAATATTTCATATTAATCTATGCTATCAAATTTTAATGCATACTTACTTATTTTTATTAAAAAATTAAGTTCACGAGATACACAGCGACAACTCGTTCCAGATTATGCAACTTCGCCAAAAATTTGTCCAAATGCAGGACAACAAAATATTGATAAATTATCGAATAAAATCGCTTTCAAAGTTATGAATTTTATTCTCAAACTTATCAAAAATGTGCGAAAACAATACTTTTTCTTTTAAAGTAGGAAATTTCAATAATATAATGCTGTAAAGGTTATACGGAAAGTTTTGAAACACAAAAAAATGGCGAATTTTGTGCAATTCATTAACACATTTTGAGGAATATTTTTATTATTTTTTACTTAATGTGTAACTTGTCAGGACAAAAATTAAATAGTGGTAACAAATTTAAAAGCACTTTAAAATTAATAGAAGATTTTTACTTTTATAATTTCTGTTGGAATATAAAAAATTCTCCACGATATTTATTATTTTTCCAGTATTGGACATACTATTTAGGTTGTCCCAATAATGGTCGGTTTACCTTAATGTGAATATGTCAAATAAATAATAATTCATTAAATTGTTTTTAAACATTGTTTAATTAAAAAATTGACATAGATTTCGAAAAACTGCCGAAGATCTTGAAAATTAGGGGCCTTTTTTAGTCGTCTGAAAAAAAAGTAATCTCGAGGAACTGTCAGTACATACAGAAGTGTTAGTGGCTACCCGATTTAGGGGCCACGGAACTCATGAGCGAGCGGATGTTTTCCCATTTTTTTGTAATATCTAGGAATGGTTCATTGTTATTAAAAGAAAACGATTTGAGGTCGCTCGTGAACGAGCGCAATATTTATGACGACGGTCCGTGTCTTGCCGGTTTTTCGCACTCGCTGGGAAAGCCAAAGCCAACGGTGACGATTCACAAAAACTTTGGTTGTACTGTAGACACTCGGCTTTGTATATCCTTCAGCTTTACTTATACGCTTCTCGCTTTTCTCGCGCTTCTCGGAATACCAGCAAAAGGTCAACGAGTGATAAACGAGGACGTTTGTCCGGGACCGGGGTCCGGATACAGCGAAATGAAAGTTCCTTCCTGAGCTTAACGTCGTCGCTGACTGCGTTTTACACGACATGCATCAAAATCCTTGTAATTTTCTAGTAAATTGAGCCTTCTTTTTTTACGATGCAAAGAAAGAAATTAACAGATCCTTTTTACGAACAAGACAATTGCTCCACTTCATTTTACGATCTTGTCTGGTTCAGAAGGAACTTAATGACAACTTTTATATCACTCATAAAAGGTAATATTTCACTCCAGCTTTGCTATAAAAAAGATATGATTTGGAATTCAAAAGTGGATCAGGGAAAAATTATGTATAGTTTATACGAAATGGGAGAAATAATGTAGAATTTGCATATTTTTACACATAATCTTTATTAAAAAAATAAAAATTATTTATGAGATTTTCGACTATGCACCATTCTTGAGCTCGGAAACCAATAATTAGAAATTAAGGCCATGCGACGAGAGGGTCACGTGACCAAACCTGGTCTTCGATTTTTCTTTCCCAACTTACGTCTAAACGAAATGAGGTATCGTTCTGAAAGGTTGGAAATGAAAGAGGAGGTAATAAAGTCCATGTCTCTGCTTTGTTCCGGTGGAAATTTTGAGAAAAAATTTTTTTTGAAGAAAATACTAGTGGACGTTTTCTTTCCCAACTTACGTCCACACGAAATGAGATATCGTGTTAAAAATTTGGCGCGATAAATATAAGGCATGCAAGAATTTATCTCTGTTCCTAAATAATTAGAATAGTGAAAAAAGTTTTTTTTTAATTTCTATTTTGGAGAAATACCGACTGTGCTGTCGTCAAACCCTGCAAGCAATTTGTAATGTTGTCAATGGGGTAGTTATGAGGTTTATATTTATCAAAGTGGGACAAAACAACAAAAATCGCTTACGAACATTATGCACCAATAATGCAAAAACTAATGTTTGCACTTGAAATGCAAATAAACATATTTGGTCTGACATACGTGTCAGTCTGGTATCAGCTATGTCAAAGCAACACTAGCGCAGCGAGTAGACAACTTCGAACTTCTAGGGGTCTGTGGGTAAAACAGATTGCATGATTACCGCCAGAGAAAGTTAAAAGTCAAACTTCTGCTGTAAAACCTAAATTTGTCCGTCGATATTCATTATTTGCATAAATAAACTTTTTTCTTCCTCCAACTCTTTGCAAGGCCACAAGCGATCCTTTAGTATTTATTAACATTTCCCGAAAAAAATTTCCATGATATTTAAACTTATTTTTCAATATGGGTAAAAAAATATTGATCTTAGGGCTGACTTGATCAGTTGTCACACTCATCACATGGCCTGAATTCCCAATTTAAAAAAATGAAATGTGTAATCATTTTTCTTAAATTACAGTAACAAAATTTAAAATGTTTATATTTAGAAATTTATTTATTTAACCATTATGTTAGCAAACAATAAATACCACTTTGTTCAACACCAGCCGCCTGCGTTGACCATGCATGTGTATGTTGCAGTAGTTTTGTTACGATCCGAAGGGGAAATGTCGGTCAAACTAATCCAACAGATGGCGCCACAAGAAAATGGTCTGACTTTTTCATTGAATTTCATTAAGAAAAAGTAAAAATAATCAAAAACTGACGCTGTTTGCAAATAAACAAAATATATATATATATATATATATAAGAGTAACTATTACTAATTATTTAAAAAAAGAAAAAGTCATGAAAATATGACGTTTAATATGAATAAAATTTAATTTTGAGATACATTTTAAAAGCAGTTTGAACTTCATATTTGTATGATTTATTTTGCTGATATTATTAATTTTATTATTTGTTCTAGTTAAATAAAGTTGATATACACTATTTATACAGTGCAAGCATTTACTTGTTGCTTAATCTTGAAAGCTTTTTTCTCTACAACAAACTAGATAAAAAAAATTTTTGTTTTGGACCTTTCGCATACAAATTTTGTTTGCAACGGAAATGTTTTAAGCTATTGGACGAATGACTGCTAGTCGCAAAAATATTAGAGAAAGTTCAGATTACCCACTGTTATTAAAATTCTAGTGACAAAATATTTAAACTTAAGGTTTTATCAAATTTAAATTTTCATAGATGGCCAAGACGGTGGGTTTTTGAAAATCCGACTTTTTCCAAGTGAAACTGCCAACATTTGGAAATTGTTTATAAACATGCAAGTTGTTATATTCTACTGAATATTATCAAAGATACATTTTTTAGGAATGTCCGTAGCCATTGTAGCGATTAAAGAAAATAAAATTTTTTTGATACCTTACATTTCAATATTTTGTCACGAGAATTATTTATAAGAATGGTTATTGTTGACTTCTTAAATATTTTTGTAACTAGCAGTCATTCGTCCAACAGCTCAAAACATTTCCAGTGCAAAAAAAATTAATTCTTTGCGAAATGACCAAAATTTTGAACTTCTTAATCTACTTTGTTTACAAAAATTTTAATTGTTATATTTGATCAAATATTATTAAATAATTATTAGTTTGAGGAATACCTGAAGTCGTTCTGGGGATTGACGAAAATTATAATTCAAAAAATCTCAAATTCTAATATTTTGCCACAAGAATTGTTTTAACCATTGTTATTCTAAACTTTGATATTATTTTTGCTATTAAATATCAACCCTACATTAATGTGAAGCACTTTTAGCAAAAAGAGTTTCCCGATAAAAAGACTATTTGTCAATTTGTTTATCAAATTTGTTTATAACAAATAAATGGAACAATGAACAAATTATTTGTACTGTATGGGACCTTAAACATTCATTTAAGAAAATATAAAGTTCGGAACGTCAAGCTGTACAGTCGGTTAATTTTAGAAATGAGGTTTGCAATAAAATAATTAACTATTTCTTTTGAAATCTATTTTAAATTAAAGATTTTTAATAAAATTGTCAGGTGTTGAATGCAGCGAGAAAAAATCTTTCAAGATTAAGCAACAAATAAATGAGTAAACTGTATAAATAGTATTTATGATGTTCGTTTCAATTTAAATAAATATATACATTATATTATATAATAATAAATCCATTTTCCCATTTATTAGTCTTCTCATTGACTTTTTACCAAATTATTCTCCCAAACATTTTAATTACATTCACCATTACTTAAAAAAATATTTTTTTCGAAACTTGAAATTGTTAAGATTTTCAAAGAACGAAGATTCTTTAGTTTACAATTAAGTTGTGCTCTAACATATTTCAATCATTATTTTAATTATATTGGATATAAGTGTTATATTTTTCATCAATTCTTCTGATCATGTATATGTTTTAAATATTTTTATCATTAAGGTCTTAAATATTATTAATTCTTTCAGTAGCTACATTAATAATTTTAACAATAGATACTATTTTTTAACTAGAACAAACAATAAAATCAATAATGTCAGCCAAATAATTAATAGAAATGTGAAGTCCGAACTGCTTTAGAATGTTTTTGAAAATTAAATTTTACTCATATTAAACTACATATTTTCATGACTTTTTCTTTTTTAATTAATTAGTGATAGTTACTCTTATTTTTTCATATTTTTGTCTTGTTTTTTTTAAACAGCATCAAGTTTTTAATTATTTTTGCTTTATCTTAATGCAATTCAATGAAAAAGTCAGACCTACTTTTTGTGGTGCCATCTGTTGGATTAGTTTGACCGACAATTCCACTCCGGATCGTAAGATATAAACTCTTTATCACTTTTACAATATAATCCCTTTCATCCCTGCGTCCTAAAACGAAAGTATTCTTTTATCTAACAGTTCATGAGAAAGTCAGTATGTGTTCTTACGTCCATAAGAAAGACAAACCTGTTATTTTTTTATCAACGATGCACGCAGATATAACAGTAGCAGATGACGAAAAAAAGAAGCCTAAGATGATTTTACTCCACACTCGACCGAAATGGTCACCTTTTCCCCCTCATAATAGGGGCGAAAGAAGCATATATTTTCTGCAAACCTTATTTGCGAAGCGAAAGTAACATTTTCGGGGCGAAAGTAAAATTAGCGGGGCGAAAGTAAAATTTGTGAGGCGAAAGCGAAATTAGCTCGGTGCAAGTAAAATCAGCGGGGCGAAAGTAAAATTAGCGAGGTAAAAGTAAAATTTCGGAGGCGAAACTGAAATTAGCTCAGCGCAAGTAAAATCACCGGGGCGAAAGTAGAAAAAGCGGGGAGAAAGTAGAATAAGCGTAACGAAAGTTAAATTTTCGGAGGGAAAATAAAATTATAGGAGCGGATGTAAAATTTTCGGGGGAAAGTGAAATATTCGGGACGAAAATGGAAATTTATCGATCAGTTTTCAAGGCGCGAACAAAGCTATAAAAAATGCGTCGGATCCTCTTTGTAGGGCCAAAAGGCCAAAACATGAAAATTTTGTTGAATAAATACGGGAGTTATTACTCAGGTACCCGGGTGTTAACATAAGGGTTCAAATATATTCAAAACACAATTTCAACAAAATAATCAGGAGAGCGCTTTTTCTTCATTCAAATTTAGTTTTTAATTTTCAGACTTAAAGGCTTCTTTTTGTATAAAAACTTAGTAAAACATTAGTGAAGAATTATGTTGAAAAATCAGAAATATACTATCTATAGAGGTTTTTGTATTTTGTAACAAAAACATTTTATTAAAAAAGTAGTTGAGACATTTATTTTATCTTCAGTTTATCACCGGTTGTAATTAAATAATATTTAAACAACTAATTCGGAAAATCTTCAAATTCATGAAAAGAAAAGTTTGCAATTGAAAAATATATATTATATTCGGATTGTTCTTTCGTTTTTTATTTATAAAAAATGCAAAGTTCGTTGAAGCTCATCAAAATGTGTCTCGACATAATCAATGAAAGAAAAAATTTAATTTTAAATCATTTTTCTGTTCCTTACATTTTGCTAAATATCAAAAATGAATCTGTAAGATTTTAGTAGGTTTGTTTGCGTTTTTCTAAATAAAAAGACTTTTTAAGAAACTTTGAATTATATTGAATATAATAAAAACTTATAAGTGTTGAATATATATAATACAACAATTCAAATTTTAAGATGGTTTGAAAAAAAATTTAATGTCAGGTTTTGAAGATTTTGAAAAAAATTTTGAAAGGTTGCAAGACCATAAAAAGTTTTCGAAATTAATTTTAAAAAACTACAAATGGTATCTCAAATTGACGAAAAAATTTGCATTTCTTCAGTTTTGAATATTGAAAAGAAAAATTTGGTATAATTCGAGTAATTACAAAAGATTTTTATAAGCTCACTCATTTTCCTAGAATGAGATTTTGGGTTAAGATCCAACATTTTAGTTGCGAATCCATCCTTTTGGTAAAAAACTTATTCTTTGTTGTAAAAATTTCATCTTTTTGGTTGAAAATTCAAATATCTAATTTAAAATTAACTTTTTTTTGTACTATTTTGAAGAAAAAACTTTTATTTTTAGAAAGTTGATCTATTTGGTGGAAAATTCAAATATATTGTTTGAATTTTACTTTTATATTAAAAACTAAAACTTTCGGGTCGAAAAATTTCTATATTTATGTATATTTTATACTTATTTATTTCTTTTTTTATATATTATATGTATTATATATGTATATATATTATATATTATATTGTTTGTTTACAAAATTTTTAAAAATTGAATCAGAGATGTCTAATTTTTTTTTAATTGGTAACCTATGCTACTTTATGTTGAATAATTAAAAAATGTTGATACTTTTTTTGTAATTTTTCACAAATCTTTATTTGCTTAAAACAATTTTTATCACAAGCAGTTTTCTTTTGATAACTTAAGAAAATAAAATAGAATACAAACAATGCTTTTTCTAAATTTATGTTGTATAGAAAAACTATATTGATTATTTGAGAAAGGAGGATCAAAGACAGTAGTTACTAAAACTCATGAAATATTACCACATTTTAAAATAGAAAACTGCTTGAAAGAATAAAAATATTTTATATAATGAAACTAAATTTTTAACAGAAACACTTTTTAGACGTCAAATAGCATTTCAAATTTGGCGTCTAAAAAGCAGGTTATTGTAGTCCATATTGGCCGTTGCATTGTTCGTTTTATTTTCATATATTCAATTTTATTTAATTTTTTTTTAATAAAAAACTCCTTGAGAAAAGAAATGGTTTGAACAAATAGAGATTTGTTAAAAACTAGAAGAAATAATTAAAAATTTGATAAATTTTCCACAAAAAGTAGCATAGGATACCAATTTAAGAAAAAATTTTGACATCTCCGATTAAATTTCTAGAAATTTTGTAAATGAAAAATAAATAATAATTGTTTTAACAATTACATAATGTTCCAAACAAGATCTCCTACTGCAAACAATGACCGACTATTACATTTCAACAAAAAAATACAATTATTTTTTACAGTTGTTGAGAATAAATAATGGTTTTCAATAAGTTACATTTATTTAAACAATTCAACATTGTTTAGAAAGTCATGAAAAATATTTAAATTTTCTATCAATAATTATATGTATGAAAAATACGACATGAATTGCTAAAAATTAACAACAATACGTTAGAATGTAGTTTTTAAAAATATTTTTGGGTCATATTTAAGTAGCTGCAGGGGGGGGGGGTGTTAAAAATAAAAGTTATTATTATGGTTGTGTTTTAAAGACCCTCTTCTTTAATTTCTGAAAAGTTTGGCAAGTTTCGATGAAACCCTGGAGCATGAGTTAAATTTTTCGAAAATCCAAAATTTCCCCATGCTAATCAAATGGAAGTTTGAAATGCACGATGGCATGTTTTAATATTTGAATTTTGGAAAATACAAAATTACGGATTTATATCCTCTTTAAATAGAAATTTCGGGGGGGGGGGGGTGACTTGCCCTTTAGGGTGAAAAGAAATTTTGCAATGCATTTTTGAATCACCTTAATGGACAATTTTGGGAATTGTATGAAATTTAAGCAATTTTAATTAAGTCAAAATTAAATTAGAAATCGTATTTAAAGTCCAATAATCAAGTTAACGTGTAGAATTTCTGAAAATAAAGCTAAGAATATAACGAACAAATATGGAAAACCACCATAAAATTTTCACATTGCAATCTGAAAAAAAACGAAAAAATAAATAAAAATTTCTCCTAGAAAAGAAAAGAAAAAAACTTATGTTACTTTCTGAAAAATAATGAAAAAATAAGACAGAAAATGAGAAGGTAACGAACTAAATCCCCTTCCTTCCTTCTTTTATTTCTTTCGCTTTTCTATAATTTTTAGATCACAATAAAACAAAAGCATTTGTAAAAAAATTTAATAAAATTCTCATTACCATTTCCTCTTTTTTATTTTTGTCCAGAAAGCCAAAGAAGTTTTTTTCTCTTAATTTTTGGAGAATTTTTTTTTTATATTGCAATGGGAAGATTTTATGGTGGTTGTCCAAATTTGGTAACTAGGTTCTAGATTTTATTTTCAGAAATTCCAAACATTAAAATTGAGTAATTTCCTGAAAATGTAAAAAATTTAAAATGTTTGACAAATTATTGTAATGGGTGGTTCAAAAAGTTTAGAATAAAGCAAAATAAAACGAACGTAACGAAACGTTTTTTTCATCTGATTTTGTTTTTACGATCACAAGATGTGTTTCTGTGGGAATAGGGGCTGGAACAAGGGTAGGTGCAGCATTGTGTTCACTTGTGCAAACTTCCGTGTTTATTGGTGAAGGCAACTATTTCTATGAGGAAACGAGGGAAGCAGTCGACGACAACACGCAATGAACGAATGATATCCGTACAGTTTCTACTAAAACCATTTCTTATTTTATTTTATTTTTTCTGGTTTCTGAGGCTGCCCATAATTGGTTAAGCACCAAGGGGAGAACAATGCTTAAAAAATGCAAGCACGACACGAGCATAAAAAAGGACATGAAAGAGATAAAAGCTTCCTACCCCGTTTGCGCACGTTTCCGCACCCAGACGTTCCGCGGCCGTGCGCAAATTTCATTTCTACTCAACAGGGTCGCAGAAATTAGCCGAAAAATGGAGGAAGAGGCTGAGCATGCACTTTAAGCTCGAGGAGTAATTGCTGGGTAAAAAATGTAATTAGAAAAAACGAGAGCTCTTTGTAAATATAGAAATTCTGGGACAATGAAACATGAAATATTGTAACCGCACTCCTACAATTTCCATTTGTTTCTTTTTTTCAAGTACATTACTCAATAGAAATGTGAAAAACCAGAGGGATGATTTTAACTTCCTGGCTTCCGTTGGTTCATTTTCCATTTTTCTGGTATGGTCATTATATTCCTTTTTGAAATTTCCATGCTCTAATTCAAAATTCTAATTTTTTTTTTTAATTGCTTCTTTCAGATCTCAATTACATTTTTACATAATTCTTTAATTCAATTCAGAATTAGATTTAATTTAATCAGGAAATTTATTTAAAAATTGAAATTCCGTTGGAAAATTTTCTGTTAGAGTTCCAAATTAGCATTCTTTTAAGAGATTCCTCATTAAAAATCAGAATATTAATTCTATTCAAAAGTTTCCTGTCCAAGTCGAAACTAGCATTTTGTTAGCAAATTTCCTGTTCTAGTTCAAATTAACATCCTTTTCGAAAATTCATTATTTACAATAAAAATCATAAATATGTTTAGAAAATTCCCTATTCAAAATAACAATCATAATTGTATAAAGAAATTCCCTGCTCCAAGTCGAAATTATAATTCTATTGGGAAATTTCCTGTTCCCCTTAAAAAATATCTTCTTTTTTTATCAATGCTTATTGTGTCAAGTCATAGTTGTAATTATGATTATAAATTCTCCATTCCAAATCATAATCATAATTCTTTTCCGAAATTCCTCGTTAAAAGTTAAAATTATAATTTTCTCATCATTCTTTAAAAAAATCCCCCATGCCAAATGAGACTTATAATTTTATTCGAAATTTCTTTTTTTTAAGCTAAAATTGTAATTTTTTGGAAAATTACCTGTTTTAATTTAAATTATATCCTTTTCGAAAATTTCTTGTTCGAAAAAAAATCAGAATTTTGTTTGAAAGATTCCCCTACCTAAGTTCAAATTTTAATTTTGCTAAAAAGTTTTCTGTTTCAATTCAAAATTATCATTCTTCACAAAAATTTCCTTTTAGAAATCGAATCATAATTCTACTAGGATATTTCCCATTGCAAGTCGAAATTATAATTCTGTTTGAAAATTTCCTGTTACAATTCAAAACTATCTTTTTTTTATTTCACTGTTTCAATTCAAAGTTGTAATTGTTTTCAGAAAATCTTAATTCCAAATCAGAATCATAATCATTTTCCGAAATTTCCCGTTATAAGTTAAAATTATAATTCTCTCGGCAAATTACGATCATCATTCTTTGAAAAAATTTCCTATTCGAAATGAGATTCATAATTTCATGCAAGAATCCCTCTTTTCAAGCTAAAATCATAATTTCTTTTGGAATTTTGGAAACCTGTTCCAATTTGAATTGTCATATTTTTTTTAAATTCCCTTTTCGAAATAAAAATCTTAATTTTGTTTGAAAAATTTCTTTTGAAAAATTAAGTGTTTTAATTATCATCCTTTTCAAAAAATCGCGTTTTGAAATCCGAATTATAATTATATTTAAAAATTCCCTGTTACAAGTTCAAATTATGCTTTTGCTGGAAAATTACAGGTTCCAAATAAAAATGATCATTTTTTGTTTTTTTAAATTTCAATGCTTCGAGTCAAAATTGTAATTATGTTAAGAAATTTCCTGTTCATAATTGGAATCATATTTTTTTCAAAAATTCCCCGTCCCGAGTACAAATTAAAATTTTTTTGAAAATTCTCTGAACCTAATTACAATTATCATTCTCTTTAACAATTCTCTTTTTCAAATGAGAATTATATTTTTATTAGAAGATTCACCGTTCCAAAAACAAAATTTTAATTCTGTTGAAAAATTACCTGTTTTAATTCGCAAATAGCATCCAACTCCCCATTTCTTCGAAACAGGAAGCCCAGGTACACAAACTCTTTCACCTCCTGTACCGCTTTTCCCTTCCACTTCCACTCCCCTGCCTCATCTCTCCCACCACCTTTCCTGAACACCATAACCTTTGACTTGTCCGCATTTAACTCTAACCTATTCTTGTACAAGTAACGTCTCAACCTCTTCATCATCTCATTTAAAGCATCTGCGCTCTTTGCCAACAGCACTATGTCATCTACATATGCGAGTGACCATATCCTGACTCCTCCTACCCTAACTCCTCCTACCACTCCGGTCGCTGGTTTACTTTCCATACCCGCGATCAAAATTGCAAAAAGCGTTGGGCTAAACGGGCACCCTTGCCTCAACGCCCTATCCATCCAGAATCCCTCAGATATTCCCTTCCCTCCTCTCACCATATATTTCGTCTCCTTATATACCTCCCTTACCTTCTCGATCAGGCCCCTCTTCAATCCCCTCTTCACCATTCTCTGCCACAACCTCCCCTATCCACTGACGGGAACGCGCTCTTTATATCTACAAAAAACGCGTACACTTTGGCACCCTTTTCGGATAGTTCTCTATCCACCACGTGTTGCAAGACGTAAATATTGTAAATAGAGCTCCTTCTCTCTCTCTAAAGCCCGCCTGCGCCTCCGGCAATATTTCTTTCCCCTCAACATCCTTTCGCAGCCTATCTGCTAACACCATCGCGGATATATTGTACGCAGTATTCATGAGCGTAATTCCTCTATAATTCCCCTACCTCTCCCTATCTCGTTATTATACAGTGGTACGATCAACCCCTCTTTCCACTCTATCTTCTCTATCTCCTCGTCGTTTAGTTCCTTTTCATCTAACTCTCTTTTTCTTCTAATTTCCTCATCTCTCTTTCGAGTATCCGACCCCTGAAATGAATCCTTAAAAAATTTCCTCCATTCGTCGCTCCCTATCTTCGCACTTATCCCTTACCTGAGTTTTCTAAACCTATTAATAATCTTTCACACGTCCCCTTCTGTCTTAACACTTCTCAACTCCTGTTCGAGCTCTTTTTCTTTTTCCTGCTATTTCTTCTTACACATTGACCTAAACTCCTTCCTGATTCCTACGTACTCCTTCCTTTTCGCGGTTCTTTCCTTCGACTTCCTATACTTCTTTTTCACCTTTCTCTTCGTCCTTTTACATTTCCTATCCCACTATGGCTTTACTATTCCTTTCTTCTTTTTCCTAAACACCTGCTTTTGCACACAACCTATCACTTTCTCTTGTAGATTCTCCCATATCTCGTCCGCGGACTCCCTCTCAAAGCTTACGTTTCCCAACTGCTCCTGATACTTCTCTATCGCCTCTTTCGTCCATAACACCCTCTCCCCTAACGATCCTTCTTCCCATCCTGCATTTCGCCAGCCTACTCCTGTATTCCATTGCGAATTTCTCTATCTCCTCAAACCCTTGCATATTCATGATCACGTACTCTATCGCCTCTTACTCACATACGTGTATTCTCCCTCTTCCTCCCCTTTTACCATACTATTCGCCACCGCCCACCCCCCATCCTCCATCTAGTCTCTTTGAATATCCCCCTGTTTATTTATTATTTTATCCGTCGCTTTTCTTTCAAAGCTTATTCTTTTCTGGTACAGGTCCCCTTCACGCCCAATTCTCGCATTAAAGTCTCACCCCATCACCAACATACCCTTATCTCTCTCTCCTAGTAAGTTTTCTACCCTTTCTTTAATCCTTCTTATTACATCCTTATTGTACACAATCACAAACTTATACATCACCCCCCCTATCTTCACAGCCCTCATTTGCACGCACCCTCTCCCTCTCGATGAACTTCTTCCTCTAATCCATCCTTAACCCCTGTTATAATTCCCCCAGTGGTCCTGCTACGTTCCAGTACGACACCTTTAACAGTCCTCCACCCTGCCTTACTCCCGCCTCCCCAATAATTTCCCAGAAACGAATTTCCCTGCACTTCCTTCAACACCTCCTTCTCCTCGTCCCATACCCACATTTTCTCGTCTATTTTTATTTTCTGATACCCTACCTTTACTGCTCTCCATTCGCTCCTCTTCTTCCTAGCCCTGTAACTTAGCATTCTCTGAACCTTGACTTTAACGCACCCTATGCTTTGTAGCAGTACTTCCACCCCGTCTCATTCTTCCCCGCTCTTGAACTGCAATCCTCTGATCACTATATTATTTGTCCTATCTGCCTTCTCTTTTCTCTCCATTCTCAACTCCATTGCCCTAATCCTTTCCCTATCCGTTTTCTCCTCCTTTTCATCCCGACGCTCTCACACTTTCTCTTCTATCATGACATCCACTTTCTCCCAAATACCTTGCTTCTCACCTCCCCCCTGTCCACTGCTTCCATTCCCGGCCTGCCCTCCAGCTTCTCCAGCCTTTTTACCGCCCCTTCCATTAACATCCTAATATCTTCTTCCATCTTCTTTATTTTATCCTCTTTTCCTGCCTCCTTACCGACACCAACTTCGTCTGCAATCCTTCTTACTTTTCCCCTCAGCTCTTTTACTTTCTTTTCCCATCTCTCATCTCTTACCCTCAGGTCCTTCTTTATACTTTTCATCTGCTCCATAGCCCCCCTCGCGTCCTCCCTTAACCCTCTGATCTCGCCGATCAGCACCCCGATAGCCTCCTTCTCCGTCTGCCCCTTCATGGAGGGGGGGGTGACCTACGTTTTTGTACGTTTTTTTTTAAAGGAACTCTCTAGCGCGCTTTTCTCGGGACTCTCTTTGCTTTCCCTTTTCCCATTCAAGAGATCCTCCCACCTCGCTTGCACTGAACGCTCTGTCCCTTGCCTGATCGCTTCTTCCGCTCTGATTCTTCCCCCTTCCTGACGCGCCACTTAACACCGGGCCACGCATAACTAGCCGTCGTGTCGCTCTGGAAATTTCATCCCCGTCTACTTCACTACCAACACTGCACACAGATGCCTCTTAAGGCTTCTGCCGCTTTCCGCCCTAAAATTTCAGTTTCTTTGCCCTATTTCACCTCTCACATCCCCTTAAGCCACCCTTTTCTCACCCCCAACATCCTCCATCACTACAAGAACCTCCCTTACCCGCCATGAAGGCCCAAAAACCTAAACACAAAACTACCCCGCTTCCTTGCAAACCTAACCTCACTTTCCCTATTCAGCCCTATTGTGTTTTTAGAAATTCTCTCTTTCAAATCAGAATCATAATTCCTTTTAAAATTTCCTCTCCTTAAGGTAAAATTGTAATTCTTTTGAAAAATGTACGATTCTGATTTAAATTGAGATTCTTTTCCAAAATTATTTGTTCAAAATCCACATTATAATTCTTTCAAAAAATTTTTCGTTCCAATTTGTATTCTTTTGGAATATTACTCATTTTAATTAAAACTAGCATATTTTTGAGAAACCTGTTCGAAAAAAAATCATGAATTTGTTTGAAAAATTGCCAGTTTAATTTAAAATCGAAATTGCGTTGTAAGTTTCATATTTCAATTTAAAGCTATCATTTCTCTTGGAAATAAACATCCGAGTTCCCATTCCCTTCGAAAATCCCCCGTTCCAAGTGAAGATGTTCAAGCTTTAAAATACTCCATAAAACAAACAAAAATGAACAATATTTTCAAAAATTTCCTGTTTGTAATCAGAATCACAATTCTATTTGATATTTTTTGGTTTCCATTAAAAATTGTAATTCTATTAGAAAATTTCCATTTCCTACTTAAGTTTATCATTTTCCTCTTAAATTTATTGTTCCACGTCACAATTTGAATTCTTTTGAAAAATTCGTTGTTTTAAATTAAAATTATAATCCTGTTGGAAAATTCTTCAAACAAACTCACGTTCATCACTTTTGGCAAAAACTCCCTATTCGAAATCAGAAGTATAATTATATTTGAAAATTCTCTGTTCCAAATCAGATTTGGAACACTCGTAGAAAATTGTATGAACTAATTAAAAATTATCATTATTCCGGAAAATGTAATGTTCTAAGTTAACATTTTAATTATTTTCAGAAATTTTCTATTCAAAATCAAAATAACGATAATTTTTCTTTAAAATTCATTGTGCCAAGTCAGAAATATAATTCATTCCAAAAGTTCCTTCTGCGGAATATAAATCAGAATATTCAAATAAAAATTATAGTCTCTTCGAAAATTCACTGTTTAAATTCCAAATTAATATATATCCGAAAATTCCCTGCAGCAAGTAAGAATAAAAATTTTATTGGTATATTTCCGGAACCAAATAAAAATTATCGTCCTTTTTAAAAGTTTCCTCTTCTAAATTAAAATTGTGATTTAAAAAAAAATTATCTGTTCTAAATAAAACTTGATTTTTTGGAATTTAAACGCTTCGAATCAAAATTCTATTCCTTTAAGAAATTCAGTACTTAAATTCAGAATTATGAGTGTTCTCAAAATTTCTTTTCTAACTCAGATTTCTAAGTCATTTGGAAAGTTCTATGTTCTATAACTATGCTAAATTCATTCATACATTAAAATTATAATTCCTTTAGAAAATTCCATGCACTTTTTATATTCCTATTTTAATACGTAAAATATATAATTCCCTCTCTAATTTAGAAACAAATTTATGTATATAAAATTTCAGAAAAGTACTAATTTTGTAGATATTCTGATCCAGCATTTTTATAATGTAATATTTTAAATGTTGAATCTTTTATTACCGACAGAAAACAATTTCAGATAAAAATTAGAAAAGTTATTCAAATAATAAAGGATGAATTTTCTGCTTCAAAAGCTAAATTGCAATCCAAGTGGACAATTTTTCGATAAAAAAATTTTTAAAAATATAAAAGCAGTTTCATTTTCCACTCAAAATAATAACTAATTCATACAGAAATGTTATTTGAAATAAACAAAGATGAATGTTCAAACAAATCGTTTAATCTTTACATTAATAATCAAAATTTTAACTAAACATTTGAATTTTTATTTGACAAAGATAAATTTTTTAGAAGAAAGTTGAATTTTCAGCTAGAAAAGTTAAATGTACGAAAAACAGACACAAAAAAATATTTACTCTCTCAAGAACAAAAAAATTAATTATTAAAAAACAATTAAACTTCAAAACAAAAAGGTTTATTTCAAGTAAGCAATTAAGTTTTCAAAAAGCTGTTTCTATTTTTATGTAAATAATTGATTTTTCAACCTAGCAAGATAAATTCAAAAAAAAAAAATGGAATAATTGCTAAAGAAATAAATCTTAGATACAAAAAGATATTTTTAACAAAATTGTTCAATCCTCAACCAAAGAATATTAATTTTCAATTGAACAATTGCATTTTCCGCCAAAAAAAGATGGATTTTGAACAAATTTATTGTATTTTGAACCAAGTACTAAAATTTTCAACTAAAAATACAAGTTTCATGGCCAACAAAGTGCAAAAAATAGAAATACAAGGCCAATTAATTACTGAAAAGAATATTATATTAGAGTGCCCACAAAAATTTAAATTTTCAAAATTTCGTAATTTTTCCCTGGACAATTATTAACTTTCCCTTACCATTAGTATTCAAGGAAAAGACTCTTAATCTTGGAAAATTCTTACCATAGAGGCAATGAAAGAAAGAAATAAAGCAATGTCAAATTTATAATCCTTGACAGTCATTGAAATTAATTCGTATAGAAATTTCCTGACTTTAACCAGATTTTTTTGAATTCCTTATTTTTCTCTCATTTCCAGGTTTCCCTGTGTGAAAGATTTAAAAAATTTCTAAATAGAAAAAACAAAATTATTTATATTATCGTCATAATCGACCATAAAATCTTTTTCTGCTTTCGTTTAGTGGCCTTTTCCAGTTTTCCCGGTATTATATGAACCCCGAAAACCTAAGAAAAATATTTTTAAATTCAATACTTTTTTCTTTTAGACTGAACCAACTAAATTGTCACTGGCCTAATCAGAATTTGTACTTATCACTGGTTAGCCAGTAAGTTCTGAGATTTAACAGGATGAATCAGTAAGTGGCTAAACTGAAACTTTGTTACTGATTATACCAGTAACATCAATTGATAAATTCAACCAGTGATACAGCGCTCCACGTGGCCAAGATATGAACCTCCACTCAACTGGTGTGCGCATGTCCCCGGAAGGAGTTTTGGATTTTTCGGATTAAAAAGAAACTTATTGTGCTCTAGTGTGTTCCTTATAATTTTTTCCACCACTGGTGTAATTAGTTAACTTCACTGATTACTTAGTACCAGTAATCACCTAGTCGTATGTACGCGTTGTTGCCCGTCAGTTAATTTTATTTTTTCAGAGATGATTTGACGTCATATCTGCTTTAGTGGCAGCTTTTGTAGAATTATTTTTCATAAACCGTAGTTGACTCTGACAACAATAAATAAGTGTCGGACTGAAGGTTGATTCAAGTTAAACGAACGTGGTTAGAGGCCACTTGTCTTCTTCAGTAAAGCTCTTCTAGTTAACTGACTGATTACCCTATTGAATGTCGGAAAGTCACTATTTTACCAGTAATGATTCTAAATACTGATTCAACCAGTGACAATTCTACTTACTGTGTTTAAAGGAGCACTTAGGCGCAATATATTATATTTAATTCTATTGGGTATTCTAACTCGTAGACGAAAGTCAGTGAAAAATCATGATATGCCTGCTTCTCAGATAGAAAAAATTGTTAGGATAGTTTTATAGAAATTTCTTTTTTGATCCCTTTCTATTCTTTACAATCATTTTAAACATTTTGCAGTAACTCGAAATTGACACTTAAACTCTTAGAAATCCTGTAGGATTTCTTGATAAACCTCAAACTCCTTCGATGTTTTTTTTCAAATACCTTCAACTTCTTTAGAATCATTTAAAATCTTTCAAAGTTTTTCAAAATTGACTGAAATTCATTCAAATGTTTTAATATTCTTTGAATTTTCTTCAATTCCCTTAAATCTCTTTACAATCCTTAAAATCTTTGATTTTTTTAAAATTGATTAAAATCTTTTTAAATATATTTACAAGAACTTGCTTGCCATTCTATAAGCCCACTAAACCTGTCTTAAAATCTTATTATTTGTAAATTATTTCTGAATTCTCTAAAAAGGAACTTTACGATCCCAAATTCTGTACGTTTTTCTTTAAATCCTTCAAATCCTCCGAATTTGTTTGAACTCCCTTCAGCTTCTTTAAAATAATTTAAAATATTGTAAAATTGACTGAAATTATTGCAAATATTTTTAATTTCTTTAAATTTCCTCACGCTCCTTGAAATCTCTGAAAATGTATTGCATCTGTTTTAATCATTTTTCAATAACTAGCTCAACTTTCCTTAATATCACTTAAACGGCCGTGAAATATTATAAATGCTCGTGTAAATCATTCATTCTTTCTGAAATATTTTTGGATTATTTTTAAATCCTTTAAAAAGGAACTTTAAGATTCCGCCAGGTTCCTAGTAATTCCTAAAAATCACTTGAGGTCTTAGAAATCCCTAAATTTCTCCGAATTTTGTTAAACTCGCTTCAACTTCTTTCAAATCATTTTAAAAATTTAAAAATTGACTAAAATGAATTCAAGTCTATTGCAATCCTTGAATTTTTGGTAGACTCCTAAAAATATTATTTTTAAATTCTTTAAAAGAAAATCTTAAAATCTCATCAAGTCCCTATAGTAATTCTTTAAAATCACTTGAATTTTCCAAAATTCTCCAAGTTTTTTTTATTGAAAACCCTCTAACTCTTCCGAATTTTTTTGAAATCCCGCTTTCGAAATTAAAAACAGGTCATTAAAATCCTTTTAATTTTCCTAAATATCTAAAAATATTAAAAAATGACATCCCTTAAAGTCTCTTCAAATTCATTAAAATCTTTTGGAATAACTTTTCAGTTACATGCTTGAAATTCTTTAAAAGTACCTAAACTGCCTTAAAATCTGAGAAAATCTCTTGCAAATGATTAAACCTTTTAGTCGCAGGCAATTAAGGTTAAAACCTCAATTACAGCACATTATAATTTTTCGTGATGGATTGCCTAATCGCACATTTTCCAAACAAGGTGATGAATGATAAGTGTCATACCTAATCAGTTGACAATTAAAAATTCCTGCGACCAGATGACTACTGGTCCTGAATAAGCCAGTGAATCTTACTGAATCAACCAATCACAGACTTCTACTGAGTGAACCAGTGAAATCTTACTAATTGTCAGTGACACACTTCTGACTGTTCCAGTCAGTGAAATTTTACTGCAAATCAGTTAGACTTTACCTGTTCATTTTAAAAAGGTTCTGTTCTACCACGAAAAAGTTCTGTTTGATCTTTTGATGAAATAAATGTAAAAAGTTGATGTTAATATTGCTTTAAAAGAATGCTTAAAGCTGTTTTTTCAATTAGTATTATTCAAGGAATAAGGGTACGTGTGTAAACTCGCGGGAATGGTAATATTCGAGGATATGGTGTTCGCAGCCAGCCCTGCCTCTCTTCATCCTGAATAACATTTTTCGAGCTAACGACTCGGCAGGCATGAACTCATATTGCATTAGCATCCACCGACCGTAACTTCCCACTTCACTAACCACGCTTGGAAGATTTTCGTAACCTCGGTATAAAAAGTTTTAGAATAAAAATGTTGGATATCTCGAATAAAGCAAGATTTTAGACGGCATGAGACCATTATATGCGCCCGCGTGCGCGCACTTACTGCTGCACTCATTTTTATCATGTAGTAAATTTTCTAATAACTATTTGTTTGTTAAAAAAATTTCTGAGTACTTATATTCTAGCTGAAATTAGATTCTGAAAGAATAAATTCGCCGTGAATCCATGTAATTAAAAATTTACGAGTTATATTATTAGGGAGCTTTTACTATACATATTATGTAACGTTATTTTTTACCCTTTTATCTCCGCCCATCCCCTAACTGCAGTTACGTCACATTTTTTTATCAGTTTTAAAAATTTAATACAACCCTTGTAAATAAATATAAGACAATAATTTTAAAATATAAAAGGCATGAAACAATCATGTTAATTGAAATATTAGGGTCATTTTTACTTTATATTTTTAAACAATTTCAAATTGTTACTTAAAATTTAAAACAATAATAAAGTTTTAAAAATATTGTAGCAAAAATTAAACTGTACGCATGCATAATTTTTTAATTTGAAATTAAATAAAAATTTTACACCGTCGCAAATATGTAAAAAAATTATGTAATTATAACTGATCATAACGAAGATATTTGAACTAGAAACAAATTTTTAGTAAAAAAAATTCTAGCTGACATCCAAATACCTATCCTTAAAGTAACTAATCAAATAATGTTACTTAATTAAAAGCCATTGAAATGTAATCCTTGCGTAATTGCCTTTAAATAATTTTTAGGTAATACTTTTTTTCAAATTTGAACTTTCATTTCTAAAATTTTCCAGTATTAATAAACTCTTAAACAAATTCCATAGAATATTATTTTTCTTAAAACCAGTTGATAATTAATTAAGCAGTTCTCCACATGAAAATAATAACAAACTTATTTTTATTACTTTTATTTATTTTTTATTATTTACATTTTTATTGATTTCATTCTGTTACATAATTGTAACAGAAGTATTTAACAGAAAAAAAGAAACATCTGTTATGAAAGTAACAGCCAATATTCGATTGAATAATCTGTGAGTAAAAAATATATTTATGTTTCTTAATATAAAACAGTTTTAATCCAATCTTCATGTACTTTGATATTGTTAATGAATTATTTCAAAACATACAAATTATTAAACAAATATTTTAATTGTAATTTTCGGATCGTTTTTGCTCTATATTTTTAAAATGCTTTAATTTTGTTATTTAAAACCAAAATCGAAATTTGCTAAATTCAATCAGTTACAACAGCTGCAAATTATACATTATTTACTAATAAATTAGTTATCTTTACTTATTCATCAGTAAAAATAAATTTCCAATAACTAAAAATTGGTCATTGAATTTAATTAGTAAATATTTCAACTGATTCAAATACACCCAGTGAAGAATCTTTCAACAATCATGAAATTGTAAACCTTTTTTTTTTTAATTTTATTATCAAGTCTTTTTTAAATCGTATAAGTATAATTGTCTTCATTAGTAGTAAAAATTAATTTGCATAAATGGAGGATTTGAACCACAGCATTGAAAGTATATTAAAAAATTTAAAGATTTCAAAATATTTCAAAGATTTTAAAAGATTTATTTTTTATAAGATTTCAGCGATATCAAGGACTTCAAAGCATTTTAAGCATATTAAATAATTTCAAATCATTTTATGAATATTTTAATTATTCTAAAACAGATCACAAATACGCGAAATGATTTTGAAGGTTCCGAAAGATATAAAAATATTTTAGAAAATTTCAAGGTCATTAAAAGAATTTACAGAATTTAAGGTATTCACATAACGCCCGGAATTTACGAATTTCGTAGAATTAGCGGAATTCATGGCATTCATAGAATTCAACGAATTCTCGAAATTTGAGGAATTCACGATACGCATGAAATACAAGGAATTCGGGAGATTAAAAGAATTAATGGAATTCCTGAAATTTAAGTAACTTGTAAAATTCATAAAATTCAAGAAATTCATAGAATTGATGGAATTCAACGAATTTAATGAATTCACGGAATTTACGAATTTCATGGAATTCAATGAAATAAGGGAATCAATGGAATTTATAGAATCCAAAGAATTCACGAAAAACAAGAAATTCTACGAATTTACGGAATCCGAAGAATTCAAAGAAATCACGGGATTCATGAAATTTAAGAAATTCACGGAATGCATGTGCTTCACAGAATTGATAGAATTCGATAATTTATGGAATTCACGGAAATTATGGAATTCAGGAAGTTCATGGAAATTATGTATTTCACGAAATTTAAACAATTCCCGGAATTTAAATAATTCGTGAAAATTCATGGAAATCACGGAATTAATGGATATCACGGTATTCACATAATTCATGAAATTAAACGAACTTAATGAATTTACAGAATTCTCAGAATTCAAAAATCAGAGAATACACGGAATTTGCAGAATTTACGAAATTTAAAGAATCCAAAGAACTAACGAAAATAAAGGGAACCATGAAATTTAATAAATTCACAGAATTCATGATCGTCACAGGATTTATGAAATATGATAATTCGCGGAATTTATGGAATTAATTAAATTCACAAAATTCATGGAATAGACGGAATTGATGGAAATCACGGAGTTAATAGATTTTACGGAATTTAAATAATACTTGAAACCCAAAGAAATCGTAGAATTTATGGAATTCACGAAATCCAAGAAATTCATAAAATTTAGTGAGTTAATAAAGTTCAATTAAATTACGGAGTGCAGGGAATTTATATAATTGATAAACTTCGATGAATTCCTTAAATTCCATAAATTCCGTAAATTCATTGAATTTCGTGAATTCCATTAATCTGCATGTCCCGTAAATCTGATGAATTTTGAAAATTTCATGAATTTCGAAAATTCCTTGTATTTAATTACAAACAATTCACGAGATTTAAAGTTTTAATAGAATTCCCAGAATTTAAGTAACTCACGAAATTCATAAAATTCAAGAAATTCAACGAATTAAATGAATTTACAGAATCGACAGAATTCATTTGATTCAATAAAATCAGGTTATCCATGGAATTTACGCAATTTATGGAATTCATTGAATACAAAGGATTCACGAAAATCAAGGGATTCACGGAATCAACAGATTTACGTAATCGATAGAATTCACGAAAATCAAGGGATTTATGAAATTCACGGAATTCATGAACTTCACACAGTTGATAGAATTCGAGGATTTATGGGATGAAGGGAAATAACGAATTTCACGGAATTCACGGAATTCAAACAATTTCCGAATTTCAATCAATTCCAGAAATTCATAGAAATCGCGGAATAAATGGATATCACGATATTCACTGAATTCATGAAATTCATAGAATTTAACGAGTTTACAGAATTCCCAGAATTTAATAAAACGAGGGAATCTACGAAATTCGCGCAGTTTACGGAATTGAAAGAATCTAAAAAATTAAAGGAAATCAAGGGATTCATGTAATTTAATAAATTTACGGAATTCATGGACTTCACAGAAATTATGGAATTCGAGAATTCACGAAAATTATGGAATTCACGTAATTCATTGAATTCACAAGATTAATGAAATAGACGGAATTCATGAAAATCACGGAATTAAGGTATTTCAAGGAATTCAAACAATTCACGAAATTTGAATAATTCTTGAAATTCAAGGAAATCGTGGAATTCATGGAATGCACGAAATTCAAGAAATTCATGAAATTTAGTGAGTTAATGAAGATCAATGAAATTACGGAATTCACGGATTGTATAGAATTAAGAAACTTCCATGGATTCCCTGAATTTTATAAATTCTGGAAATTCAATGAATTTGTGAATTCCATTAATACTAATGCCATTCCATTA
>NC_046659.1:113844542-113853435 GCF_010883055.1 Belonocnema kinseyi | reverse complement strand
GCGATGTTCAACACGATGCGATGGAAAACTCAATTGAGAAAGTCTATGTCACTGAGGTTAGAGATATAATTAAGAACTTGAAAAACGGTAAGACTGCCGGGGTAGACAGTATTAACGCTGAAATGCTTAAACACGGTGGCCCGTGCATACCACATAGACTGTGCGAATTGATAAATTTATGTTTCGAGATGGGAGACGTCCCAGACGATTGGAAAGTATCGATTATCGTACCAATATACAAGAGAAAGAGAGATAAAAAAGAGTGCAATAATTACAGAGGGATTAGCTTATTAAGCACCGTAAGTAAAATATATTCAAAAATTCTTATTCGTAGGGTAATGAAAATAACAGAAGCAAAGATTTGGGAAGTCCAAAGTGGGTTTATGCCAGCAAGGTCATGTACGGATCAAATATTTAGCTTACGGCAAATAACAGAAAAAAGTTTGAGAGTAAGACAAAAAGTTTTCTGTGCATTTGTTCACCTAGAAAAAGCATTTGACAAGGTAGATAGAAGTAAACTTTGGGAAGTCCTAAAAGCGTATAAAGTCAATGGATGGCTCCTACAAACTATACAAATAATATATACGGGTAGCAAAGCGAGTGTGAGAGTGAATGGGAAATTGAGTGACTATTTCGATATTATTCAACGATTTAGACAAGGATGCGTTATGTCTTTATGGTTATTTATATTATTTATGGACAAGTGTTTAAAAATGGCTCTCTTCGACGAAAAGGGTGTGGATCTCGAAACGGTAAGTGTACGTGGGTTAGCGTTCGCAGATGATAGGGTTGTTATGACAGAGTCTATCGAAGACTTACAAAGAATGTTGAATAAACTAGATGCAAGCATGAAGAGCATGGGCCTCAAAATTAACGCAAATAAAACAAAAATTATGGTATTCGAAGGAAAGAGTAAGAAAACACTATGCAATATCGTATTAAATGATGACAGAATTAGACAAATTGATAAGTTTGTATACCTTGGTAGCTTATTTACTAGGGATGGAAAGATAGATGAGGAATTAGATAGACGCATAAACGAAGGTAAAAATGTTATTGGTAGAGCTGGTCCCCTTATTAGAAGTAAAAATATATCAAATAAAGCTAAAATGGTAATAAATAATTCTATATTTGCACCGAATGTACTGTACGGTAGCGAGGCGTGGACTTATCAAGAAAAAGATAAGAGTAAAATTAACGCAATTGACATGAGATTCATGCGCATAATATGCAGGAAAACTCTGATGGGTAAAGTAAGTAACGAGATAATTCTGCAAGAATGTTGTGCAGAAGAGACGTTAGTAGACACATGGGAAAGAAATCGGTAAAGATGGTTCGGACATGTTGAGAGAATACCAAATGAACGACTAGCGAAACAAGTGTATCAAGGTAAAGTAAATGGCAACGTGCCCAGAGGTAGACCGCGGAAAGAATGGTTAGAATGTGTGAATGAGACCCTAGTTAGAAGAGACATAAGAAGTCACAGAAACACGAGAGCCTGCATGAAAAAATTAATTGACGTAAAAGAAGCCAGAGAAGTCTGCCAGGACAGGAAAGTATGGCGGCAAATACTTATTAAAAAGAGTGTCCGTAGAGTGATTGATGCCTGAAACAAAAGACCTTGGCCACTAATGGACCCAAGTGGGGAACCTTGCATAACGGCTTCGTGAGGTTCTTCGGTTGGGGTGATTGCTAGAGAGATAGATCAGCAACCTGGGTCGGAGCAGTGTTGCGGAACGAATGTGTTATTTGCTTTAATAACACGAGAATTCTGGATCAATCTGAAAATTCTCTATCCTTTCCACACACTACTTCTTTCCCCTACCGAGTGAATCACGCCTACTCCGAAAGGGAAATGGCCTAATGGTTTAAGAATAATAATATCAAGAAAGAATCCAGAGGTGACTGTTGCCACCTCCAAAGCTCGTGGCCGCTCGTAATTTTATACCTAAAACATCATCGCAGGAGGTTTCACCCATCGTATTAAATTATTTGAATTAAGTTATAACATTCTAATCTCATCAGTCACTTGACTTAGTCCGTGGCTATGATGTATCACCGGGTTTACCCGAGTAAAAGTTTAAGAAAAACACATAATAATAATAATAATAATAATAATACAGAGGTAACTCGAGATGAGAATTTTTAAGAACATGATTGGATGGATTCCTTTTTCCTGAGGAGAAGAGCATTTGAGTCTCGAAGCGTCAACAATAGATATTTTAATAAGGTGTCTTCTCAACACTATCAATTCTTTGAATCTGATCAGTAGCATATCATATTATACCTTTGATTTATGTAAGAAGCTTTTTAGATCTATTTAAAATGCAGTTCCTAATTTGAATTCAGCCTAAAAGAAACATTCTTACTGATTTTAAATGATTTACCCTGATAAAAAATAAAATTTCTTTAAATGTTTATTAAAGAAGGGAAAATAATTCCTTTGAGAAAAAGTAGTTATGGAAGACAAGATACGAGCTTCTTGCCGAGGCGCAACTACGAGAATCTGATCCCGGGAATACTTAAGCAATAAGTCATGTTTGTAAGGGAATATTCAAAGGTGCTTCTAAGGAATCTTTGAAAGTATATTCTGTGTACTTCAAACTTCCATTAAATCTTTCAATCGATTATCCAATATACGAGAATGCTTCACGAAAGGTTGTAAACGTCTTAACAACTTCATGAACAAGGAAAATTAAGGCATAATTAAATTTCAAAACTAAAATCAATACACTTTTTACAAAACGAAACGCGTTAAAGAATTGTAGTATATTTTTAATTCATTAAACAACTCTAGCAATATATTTTATGTTTTTTAGGAGAATTCGAAAAAACTTTGAAGTTAGAAAGAATAAGGGTGTTCAGGAATTCTTGAAAATTCAATTTTTATATACGTAAAAACATGAACTATGGCATTTTTTATACATTAACATTTTTAATGAAAGCAGAACCATAAATAAGCAATTTATTATTTTTTTCAAAATTAAACCCTTGCATGAGAGCTATAATACGATATTTTTATCGAATTTGAAACTGATTTGTAGCCATTTCCTGGATTCATCCATTGAAAGGTTTAAAAAAATGTTGATGATTTAAATTTTTCAAGATTTCATGGGATTTATAACCAAATAAAAAGACTTAAAAGATTTAAAATATTTAGCAGATTTAACAGATTTAAAACATTTAAAACATTTAGAAGATTTATATTTTGAAACAGGAGATTTCGAAAAATAATTTTAGTTCTGAGTTGGATCATATTTTTTATTATTATTTTATTATTATTATTATTATTATTATTATTCGGATTTTTATTGGATCATTTTGCACGGGGCTCTCCCGGCATATATCATCAGTCACGGACGCATTTTTATAATGCAATCAAGTGATCTGATGAGAGCAGTCTGTCCAGACATATTGGACAAAGCCTGATTTTTACCCCATCATTGATGGACTGGGTTGCAGTCAAGTACACGATGGGGGGATCTACAGCTTAAGGTGGGTTCCGAACCACCAGAACCTCGGTAAAGGTACATTGAAAAATTTCCAGAGGTACCGGCTCAGGGATCGAACCCCGGACCTCTGAGGTGAAGTCCAAGTGTCTAACCAACTGAGCCACCGAGGCTCAGTTGGTTATATACACACTTATACACACTTGTATACACACAATATATACACTAAGTATATATATACTGAGGAAAAATTTTCAATCAAACTTTTGGTTATACTTCAATATTACCAATAATATTGGAGCATAAATAAAATCTGAATTAAAAATTTTTCTTCTAACAATTTATTCTAAGTCTATAATTGATTCACTACAGTTACGGTAAAACTGATTTACTTCAGTTACTGTATTTTTACTGCTAAAATTAGTAAACTTCTGAAAATCACTGATTCATCGATTAAAATGAGGCGTGCTAAATAAATTAATAAAATTTCAACTACTTCAAATTTAGAAAGTAGGTCAAATGATTAGATGAATTTGAGCATTTTCCCTCAACTGCAGAAATCTTGGATCAACAAAGCATCAAACAAAAATAATTTAATCTGATAAACGTCTCAACATGAAGTGAGGGCTTATTAGACAGCAATCTCTGTCTTTGATCAGAAATTAATCTATAGCTGAAATCGAGTTAGGTATGGCCAGGAGAGTGAGAGAAGTAAACAATATGAATGGCTGGTCTGAAATCACATCTGCTTACATTAACAGGTCCATTGTCAAAGGTAATTGTAGTTGGATAGAATTCGAAGCAGTCGATATCAATCAGAAGTCTGGGGGTATACTGATGCCTCAAAATTACACGATTTCGGGGCAATCATCCCTAATAAGCCAGACTAATTTCCATCACAGTGTCAGCGATATCAATAACACGAGTCATTTATGGAAATTAATATCACACAGCATAGAAATTTTGGATTGGAAAATATTTCTATGATTAACATCCCAAACTGAATTATGTGAAGTTGACAGTATCGGCGAAAAATACGCCTGTTACTTAAACAAGGCAGCGTCATCAATTTGGAAATATTGGGAAGAAATTTAAATTCATTATTTACAAAATTTTTTCATTTAATAATTAATTTTTGGCTTGAATAACATTTTTTTTAAAACGAATTGTTGTACACTGCTCTCTTTCATTATAATTGATCTGATAAGTTTACGATTCCTCTCCTGACAGGGGACTCTTATCTTATTTAAACCACAGCTTGTCTGTTACGGTTTCTAATGTTATTCAACCAACTTCTCTTAATTCCGTTACCTAGGATTATTATCTATTATTTAAACTTAAAATTCCCCACTCAATCGATCGTTGATGTCAAAAACAGGGGTTCTAATTTAAAAATGAAAACTTGACCTTGGAATGACCTTTACGGTCAAGTTCGAGTTCAAATTGAAGGTCACTATTAGATTTCTCGTTAAAAGTTACTCCAGCAATGACAATCTAAAAAATAGGAATTCCCCCTTAAAAACACAAAGTTAACCTTGAAATGACCTTGAAGGTCAAGGTCAAATTGAATGTCAGCATTAGATTTTCCGCAGAAAAGAACTCCAAAAACAAAGAATTACAAACGATAGATAGGGATTTGGATTGACAGAGAAATAAAAAAATTTAGACTTTGATACATGTAGAATACAGTGTAAAGGAAAAGAAGAGATCAAAAATGATGGAAGTGAATTCAGATTGACAAAACACTTTTTTGAAAAAGTAATCGTCTCTGCTCGAAAATTTATACTTTTGTAGAATATTCATATTTTTTGTTTTTGAAAATGTATCTTTCGGTAGAAACATCTTTTTTTTAGTTGTTAAAAATTCACCTTTCATGTTTGAAAGACAATAATTTTTATTTAAATGTCTACTATTATATTTTTGGTGTTTAGTTCAAAATTCTACAAATTATTTGAAAGTTTATTTATTTCGTTTTAAATTGAACTAGGTCCTTAAAAAGTCACCTTTTTTGTTTGAATTAACCTCTTGGTTTAAAAATTCTATTTCGATTGATTGTCAGTTCTCTTTACCAAAAACAAAAGTATTATATTTTATTCAGAATTACTCTGAATTCAACTATTTTGTTAGAAAGTCATATTTTATTGTCGAATATTGATACTTTTTGGATGGAAAATTCCCTTCTACTTCAAAAATGGTTTTTTTCGGTAGAAAATGAAACTATTTGCTAAAAAAATATCACCTTTTGTCTAAAAATTTATCTCTTGGTTAAGAATTCTACTATTTGGTTGAAAATTTAACTGCTTCGTTTAAAACTCATTTCTTTGGTTAAAAATAGATCTTTTTTGATTGAAAGCTAATTATTTTTATTTAAAAAAAAATATAAAATTTTTATTTAATTAATCTAAATTCAACTATTTTCTTAAAAAGTAATCTTTTTTATCAAAATTTCAACTGATTTATTAAACACTTGTATTTTTGGATAGAAAATCAATCCTTTTGGTGTAAAAATCCTCATTTATTAAAAAGGTCATATTTTTTACTTGGAAATTCAGTTTCCTTTCAAAATGAGACTGGCTTGTAAAATATTAATCTTTTTAAATTGAAAATTTAAGATTATGTTTGAAAATGCAACTCTTCCTGGTTGAAGTTTAATATTTTTTGTTTGAAAATTCGATCATTTGGTGCAAGGTTCGTCGATTAAGAAAGTGTAAGAAAAACTGTGTTTGGTGTGCAAGTTGAAATTTTAAGTAAAATTGTACTTTTTCAACTGAAAAAGGTGACAAAAGATGAGAAACCCCAAAATAGAAGGAAAAGGTGACAAATTTCTAAAATAGGTGACAAAAGGTGACAAAATTGAAAATTGGTGACAAAAGGTAACAAAATTGAAAATTGGTGACAAAAGGTGACGAAATTAAAAATTAATTGAATAAGATGAGATAGAACAGAGAAGGTAAAAAAGGACGGTAATTTAGATTGGTGTAGAGGTATGTTAGAAAAATAGTGACGTTGTCATATAAAGAATAGGATAAGATGGAAAAGAGCGTATTGAAAAATGTTTAACGGGAATTGAGATTGACAGAGGTATAAGAGTATGATAAAATAGTGCAGAGGAAGTATTGACGCTGATAAATAAAGAATAGAAGAGGAAAAAAGAAGGGGAGATTAGAAAGATAGGATTGAATTTAGATTGATAAAGCGACAAGAAACGACAGAACTTAATAGACGTTAGATACTATGAGATAGAGGAGTGGGGATTAAAAATAATAGCCAGGAATTCAGTTTGGTTGAGAGATAAAGAAATATTATCGCTAGTGCTGGTTAAAGAATAGGATAAGATAGAGAAGAGGGTATTGAAAAAGATAGACGTTGATAGATTTAACATACGATGATATAAAGATAAGAAAATGCTAAAAGATAGAGGGAAATAATATAGAGATTGAAAAATTCTTAAGTTGATAGATAAAGTGTAAGAGGAGACAGAGAAGACGTTATTAAACATAATATACAGACTTGAACTAAGATTGACAGAGATAGAAAAATATAGAATTTGATAGACGTAGAATATGAACCAAAAAAAATTTAAAACATCACACAAGAATTATAATTGGTGAAGAAATAGGGAAATATTGAATTTGATGAAAAAAGAATATAATGAGATGGCTGTGAGGATGTGGAAAAAGATATAGGTTAATTTATATTTACAAAGACGTACGACAAGATAGACCTCCATAGATGTTAGATAATATGAGGTAGAGAAGAGGAGATTCAAAACGATAGACGGGAATTTAGGTTAATAGAAAGATAGAAAATACTGACATTGATTGATAAAGAATAGGGTGGGATAGAGAATCGGGTATTAAAAAAGATAAACGTAAATTTAGATGGAAAAGAGTTAGAAAAAGATAAACGTTGATAGATGCAGGATACGATGGAAGAGAGAAGAGGAAATGAAAAAAGATTGACGGAAATTAAGATTGATATATAGATAGAGAAATATTGACATTGATAGATAAAGAACAGGATGATATGTAGAAGACGTTATTAATCAGGATAGACGCAAATTTATATTGAAAAAGGTATAGAAAAAAGATAAGCGAGAATTCCGATAGATATCAACATAAAAAAATAAACATTGATTGATGTAGGATACAATGAGAAAAGGAAGTGGAAATTGGAAAAGATTGACGGGAATTAATAGTGATAGAGAAATATGAATATATGGATGTTGATAGATAAATAATAGTACAATATATAGGAGATTTTATTAAATGTGAAAATTAGAAAAGATAGTCGTGGATTTTGAGAGATTTATTCTAAGAGAAGGTAGATAAGAGGTGATTAAAAACGATAGATGGGAATTCATATTGATCGAGATAGAAAAATATTGACGTGGATAGATTAATAATAGGATGAATTGTTAGCATAAATAGGTCAATTTGCAGCTAATAATGCAATAGTTCAAGTTTTAGTTTAAGAATGTATTTTTATTAACAAAAATTTTTTTTTTTAATTAATTAACTTTTAAAAACACGAATTTACAATAAAATTCATAAATTTTTAACCAAATTGTTGAATTTTCGACTTAAAAAGATGAATTTTAGTCAATAATGCAATAGTTGAATTTTCTGTTAGAAAAATAAATTTCAACCAAGAAAGAACGAATTTTTAAAAAAATAGTTTAATTTGCGACCAATCAAAAGAATGTTTAACAAAGAGGTTCAACTTTCAACCAAATATTTGAACTTTTAACGCAGAAAGGTGAATTGTCAATGAAAAATTTATTAGTTGAATTTTCTGCTAAAAATGATCAATTTTCAACCAAGAACAGAATAAGTAAATGTTTACTTTAAAAATTATTTAAAAAAGAAGAATTTCACCAAGATAGTTGAATTTTTAACAAAAAATTCAGATCCTTATTTAATAAAATGAATTTTTACAAGAAAGTACCAATTTGCACTTTTTATTATTATTTTGCATATATTTTTATTAACTTAAAAATATCAATGCTCGACCAATAATGCAATAGTTAAATTTTCAGTTAAAAACCTAATTTTCAACAACAAAAAAACTAATTTTTGTAGAAAAGGTTAATTTTTTAATCAATAAAATGAATTTTTAACAAAGTAGTTCAACTTCAAACCAGATATTTTTATGTTAAACCCAGAAAGATGATTTCTCATCAAAAACTTTTGTTTACTTTTGAACTAAAATTTATCAATTGTCAACGAGGGATTAGATAGTTTAATTTTTGTTAAAAAATAAATTAAAGGAAAGAAGAACTAATTTTTAAGAGAATAGTACAATCTGCATACCAGATCATTTTTTGACAATGTGATTTAACTTTCAGCTAGGTAGTTAAATTTTTAACTAAAAATTACTAATTTTCAACTGAAGGTGGATTAATAAAAATGTCTGTGA
This sequence comes from Belonocnema kinseyi, assembly GCF_010883055.1. Lineage (NCBI taxonomy): Eukaryota > Metazoa > Arthropoda > Insecta > Hymenoptera > Cynipidae > Belonocnema > Belonocnema kinseyi. The sequence goes on along the minus strand of NC_046659.1, from coordinate 113,844,568 downwards.
AGAAAATTAATTTTTAACTAAAATAA
>NC_046659.1:113833773-113844442 GCF_010883055.1 Belonocnema kinseyi | reverse complement strand
TTTACAAACCTAGGGAGAGAAGAGGGACTTTTTCTACGAATACTGAAAACATACAAAAGTCGAAAAATTTCCTCTCCCCCATGGCGCATACGATATTTTTAATAAAAAAATGGATGACTTTAATTTATGGATATTTATGGAAATTTTCGTGCATACATAGTAATTTTACAGGATAATGTGGTGAATGACCATAAACCAACTACGATTCAATTTCAAACATTAAAAAAAATGTCCGGAAATTAAAGAATTCTTAGGGCAATTTATGGTAATATTACAGGTAACTTATGGCAACTTACCATAAATTGCCCCACATTCAATTTTAAAATGTCTATGAATGTCCGGTCATTTAAGATAATTTGTCAGGTAAATGTGGTAATTTACCATAAATTGCGCAACATTTAATTTTTAACATTTTTTCAAATTTCCAAAAATGTATTAAAGTCGGTAATTTATAGTAGTATTACAGATAATTTGTGGTAACTGACCACAAATTTCCCAAAATTTAATTGAAAAATTTCAGGAAATTCTCGGTCATTTACGGAATTTTTCGGTCATTTTTATTAATTTTACAGGTAAATATGGAAACTTACCATAAATGAATTGCAAAATTCTATTGTTTGCAACAAAATTTTTTTACAGTTTTAATGTTGAGTGTGCTTATTGTCGTTAAATGCAAGCTAATAGATGTATAATTTTCATTATTCACCTTTGACTTCACATTTCACTCCCTACGGAGTAAAAAGTAGAGCTTAAGTCCCACTTCATAGGCGTCTAAAAGTTCTGAATACATGCATGTGTCATAAACATGTGTTTTTGCAGTGTTTCGAATGGATTTACCGCATAAGCAAATAATGAATTTGCATAAGGAGTAGTTTTCGATTTTTGTAGCTGAGATCCGGAACTCTTATTCTTACAGTCAGGTGTCCGTCCTACGTGCTTCTTGGGAGGGAAAGTGAGAGAAGAGGAAGTTTGGTTGGAAAGAACAGAGTACTGAAGGAAAGTGGAAGTAGGAAAAGTAGGAAAAGAAGGGAAGGTGGAACTGAAGAGGTGATAGGGAAAAGTGAGATAAAGTAGTAAATTGGTTTGGTTATGGACTCTGATGAGGGGAGAGTAGGGAAATAAATCAGTAAGAGTGTGAAAGGATAGAGAGGGGATCTCATGTTCAAGAATAATGATAAAAATAAGAAGTATGAAACTGGTTTCAGGGAAAAGTAGAAGAAGTAAGAAAGAGTGATTGGGTGATTATGGTACTTGAGGAAGGAGAACTGTGTGCAAAAAGGTGAGGTAGATGAACTATAAAGGAGATGAGGAATACGGGATATATGAAAAATAAGAAACGGAAGTAAGAGAAGTAAAGGAGAATGGCTATAAAGTGGAGTTGAGTAGGGATGGGAAGGTAAAGTTGCTGTTGATAAAAGGAAGCGATAGGGTGTTAATAGAAGATCTGGTAGGACAGTATAGAATAGAAAAGAAAGGGTCATAATACTCATAATAGTGCATTGGTTGGGAGATTAATTATGATGAGGGGAAGTAGGGAAAGGGCGCAGTAAGAGTTTGGATAGATAGTGAGGGAATGTTCTGTGCTGTTCGGTAATTCTAAAATGGCAGTAGAAATATTGGTGTACATAGTCATATAAGATAGAGGTGAAAAGAAGAATGGAATAGAATTAGATGATGTGAGAGAAAAATATAGCAGATGAAGAAAAGCTGTGATAAAGGGACGTAAACGAGAATAGGGAAAGGCTGTAAGAATGATAGTGAGGATGAGAAGTAGGAAAGTCCTTTAAGGGAAACGTAGGAAAGGGAGGCAGATAAACTATAGGAGGGGATAAGGAATACGAGAGGTGAGAAGAATAAGAAATGGGAGTAGGAAAAATATTGACGAATGGTGAAGGGTATCCTTTCAGGGTTAGTAGGGACGGGAAGATAAAGTAGCTGTAGAAAAAGGGGAGTGAGAGGTGATAATAGATGATCAGATAGAATTGAATTGTATAGAAGAGAAAAAAAAATAACAGTAGTGAATTGGTTTGGAGGTTGATTCTGATGAGTGGAGGTAGGAAAAAGGTGAAGTAATAGGAATGTGGAAGGGTAAACCCTTTTTGTAGGTACATGGCGTCTGCTTTTACTATTTTTTTTGTGATAGGAATTGATTTTCAAAGATTAAATTTTCTATTTCAAATACCCCTAAAGCAACCCTCACACATGGCGTATACCATGACTCGATTTAACGTCATTTTCACGTATGGTTACGTCTATTCAACACATGAACAAAACTGCGCCAGTTGAAATTCAAATATTCACTTAATCTTGTTAATCCTCTTGGCTTCCGGAACCTAATTCTCTCCTTTGAGAAACTAAAATTTCTATCTAAATTCTGTGATCTAATTAAAGCCCTTTCTCACTAATAAAGAGATTCTAAAGTCTCTTTCAGTTTAATTCGAAAGGAAGCTTATGCTGAAATCCGACTATTCGTCTGGTGCTCAATTCTGGAAGCAACTGGAAAGATGGTAGTGCTAAGGTAAGACGTGAGGAGGCTGGGCTGCATGGGTTTTCTCTCCCATTTCCATTTTCCTGCCTGCATTAGCCGATTGTATTTCTAGTATAGTTAAGCTGAAGCCATTGGAACTCCCTATAGTTCTAATTGAGTGCCTCTTTGAACACAGTATGAACTATCCCATTCCATCCCATCTCATTCCGGACCCGGAATTGCCGCACGTCCACCAACCGATGCTTGGACGTGTAATCGATACGAAAGAATTTGTATCAACGAACAGTACTGGGATGCTATTACAAAGGGACGCCACAGAGTCCCCTCGATGGGAGAGATGAAAAAGCGAATGTTGAAATTTGAAATATGGTAAAGAAATAGGATTATAATTTAATATAATAGGACGTGATATATATACCTCCAACATTTTTTGCCATGAGAGTAGAATTAAAATTAAAGAAATCTAAATGAGATTAAAATTAAATTTAAAATGCGATTTAACGTCTAATAATTAAATAAATGTGCAAAATTCCTTAAAATAAAACGAAGAATCTAACGGCCAAATTTTTAAAACCATCATAAATTGTTCTCATTAATACCGGAGAAAGTAAACAATTCTTGCGTAAAAAAGAAAAGATTCTTTTTTAGACAAAAATAAAAGAGAGCAAAGCATGTTTTTTAAATTTCCGGTTATTAGGCAGAGAAAATTTACAAATCCACACCAAGAAATTTTTTTTCTAAAAGAAAAATTATATTTAGAGGTGACGCAAGCTCGATAAAGTTTGACGCTTATTTTTTATAAAAACAAAAGTTTTTCGAAATTCTGTTCCTGATCGTAATGAACAAATAATAAATGAACTATAGACCGTAATATTTTTGTTAAAATCTCTTTTTTTGTAATCGCTTTTTTGGAATAAGACAGAAATTTGTAATATTTTTTATATTTTCTATATGAATAATATTAAATGTGAGTTTTCATCAAATCAGTTACAAAGAGCCTTTTTTTATATTCTTATTAATAGTTATTATTTCTGCCTAACTAAAAAGTCACAAAAAAGCTGAAAATTTCCAAAAACCCGCAACTTTCTAGCATTATTCTGAAAGAATATAATTACGAAAAATTATTATTTATAAATATCATTAACAATAATAATAAGTTGTTTAAACAATTTTTTAACTTTAATTAACTATTTACCACATTCTGATTGAAAATTGTACAAGAGAAAAATTTAAAAAAGGAAAATAAAACTAATTTATTCAAAATTTATCTATTTTTAAATACGATATATTTGATGAAAATAATTTTTGTAATGTGAAATTGAACTATTCCATTTTTAGTTTAGATTTGATGTTTGTTGGTAATTTGTGCTTTTTGTTTAAGTAAAATAATTTTTATTTAAAATTTACCTGTCTTTGGTTAAAATTTAAACTACTTTGTAGCAAGTTTTACTGTAATGTTAAGAATTTATTTCTTTATTTAAACATTTATCTTTTCAGTGGAATTTTTTTAATGACAAATTCAACTAGTACTTTCGTGTTTATGATAGAAAACTAAACTTTTTAAATGAAAATTCAACTACTTCGTTTATAGCTAAAGACTGTAAAAAAATTCATTTCAATCGGTTTAAAAATGAACAATTAGTTTAAAAATGTAAGTTTTTGTAATTTGAAAAAAAAAAATAAAAAATGGAAAAAATTAATCTTCTGATTAGTTAAAAATGTATCTTTTTGTTTTGAAATTCCACTATTTAGTGGATAATGTATCCATTTTATTAAAAATGTTACGCTTTCATTAAAAATTCTTAGTTACAAAAATAACTTTTTCAACTGTAAAAGTGACTATTTAAATTTTTGTTAAAAATTGATATTTTTAGTTAAAAAATGAAATATTTATTTGAAAATGTATATATGTTTATGGTAAATTCGTATTAGCTGATAAAAAATGAAACTTTTTATATTCAAGTTCCACTGATTTCCTAATACCTCAACTACGTTTTTTTTAATTAATTTTTTTTCTATTTAAAATAAATATATTTAATTCAAAATTTAACTATTCCATTCTGGTTGACGACTGATTTCTTCTAATTGAAAATTTAAAAATTTAATATAAAATTTGTATGTGATGTTGAAATTTGTCTTCACGAATGGATTAAACTAGTTTTTATATAAGAATAATATCATTTTCGTATGAAAATTCAACTACATGGCTTAAAGCTTAACTAATTTTTGACTCAAAGCATCTTAGATATATATTCATTTTGCGATTTTTACAACAACAAAAAATAATTTACAATTTTTTTTGTAATTTCATCGTATAAAAATTAATTTAAAAATTAAATAAAATCAAACACTTATCCACTTATAATTGTATTTGCGAAAACGACTTTCTTGATAAGATGACAAACCTCAATATTAGGTGAAACTTCTAATTAGCACTTACAGAGGTTTGTTGGAGCCAATTTCCGACATACTTTTAAAGAAAGGGTTTATGCACATTTTTTGTGAAAAATAAATTTCTAATATCTTTAAATTCGCAATAAAAAAATAATTAATTTTAATAAAAGTTATTTGGATAAATTTTACTTAAATTCGGAGACATTTAGACTCAGTCTATTTTTTTTTATTTAAAAAACTCAACATTTTATAAAATATTTTTCACGAAAGAAGATTTTCACTTTTCAAATTTCGCTTATCGGAAAACTAAACTAGATTGTCACTTCCAGTTAGATTTTATGGAATAAAATAAGAGGGAAATGAGGCGCTTTTCAAGCAAGCTGCTTTTAGCTCTTGTGTCTAGCAGGGCGGCAAAATGTTTTCTTATCGGAATGGCACGATAAGCTTCTTTCCTAAAATCCCGCAAGGTTTCAACTCATCCTACGACATTCTTCTGCAAACCCAGTCCCGATTTCAAGATTCACGTTTCCACATACAAAAAACATTAGGTGCTGGATTACGCCCACCAAGAATTTCGTTCAAGCATAATGTTTCCAACCTGTTGAAACGAGGCCTGACACATGTAGCAAATATCTACTTTTTTTACATTAGCAGACTTCACAGTCAAAATGCTGCCAAGCGAGGGGAAATTAAGTGACTTTTTACTTCAACAGGGAAATAATAGAGGAATAAATAAAATTATTGCTACAATGAGAAAAAAATACTTCTGAATCAATGAAATATTGGCTTAAAGCATCAAACGGTGTTTTCGGACTCAGTCAAATGCATATGTAATCAATTCAAAAGCATATGCTACTGTTTCTTATTTTTTTAATTCAAATAAAATATTATTAAATTATTGTGAAAAATCTGCCCGCTACGTGGACACATTCTCATCGCGCGCTACGTGCGAAGCTCTCTTCGCTCGCAAGTTTGAGCGCGCCTAGGGCGCGCGACTGTTGGTTCTCGCGCTTCGCGCTCGATTATGTATTTACCTCGCGCTACGCGCTACCTCGCATAGGGTCTAATACAGGAACCTATGTAGGCAATTATATAGGACCCTATGTCCTCTTTCGTCTTTTCTGTGCTTTTTCTAAAAAGTTAATTTTTTAATTTCTAATCTTTGGTTTCACGATTAAAAGAAAATCTACTCCTCCTATCGAAAAATGAATATAAATAAATTTATGCATCTTTTTAGGCAAAAAACTGTTGTCTGGTAATTTAAGTTCATACCTTGTGTCGTTTTTTCAAACAAATTTAATATTTTTATTTAGAATCTTATTTTTTACGACTAAAGCAAAAACTACGTGTCCTATGAAAAATTATGGCTCTTTTTGGATAAAAAAGTTTTGTCTCAATTTTTTCGAAGCTTATGTCGAAAAGTGAGGCATTATATATTTCTAGTTCTTTTCAGGGCGCGCAATTTGAGATTTTTCATTTTTTTCGTATCTTATATAGTTTGAAAAAAATGGAATTTTTGTATTTTTCATTATTTTTGGTACGATCAAATTTGGGGTGTTCAACTTCTCGATCAAATTAAAATATTTGTTTTCATAGTCCTGTAGGGCTTTCTGAGTGCTATGTACAACCGTACATAGAATTTTTAAATCTTGAAAAAATGTGGTTTCAAACATTTTTGGTACGATCAAATTTGAAATTTTCAACTTTTCGACCAAATTAAACAGTTGTTATCATAATCTTGTAGCGTTTTCGAAAAGCAAAGTTTTTCTCCTTCTGACTTTTTTTTTATATCATGCGTTGTTTGGCTTAAAATGTGCATTTTAGTTAGTATTTTTTTATTTTAAAAATGCTCTAAATCTGATAACTTTCCTTTTATAAAAAAAAGTCAGAAAAATAAATTGTCTTAGTTTTGAAGTACTATGAACAAACGTGCTTAGAATTCATACAATTGAAAAAAAATGTGGATTCAAAAATTTTTTGTGCGATCAAATTTTGAATTTTCAACTTTTTGACCAAATTGAAAAAGTTGTTATCATAATCTTGTAGGGCTTTCAAAAAGCAACTCTTTTTTCAGCCTTTTTTTCGTATCATGCGTTGTTTGGCTTAAATCGTTCATTTTAGTTGGTTTTTCTGGATTTTGAAAATGCTATAACTCTGGTAATTTTTCATTTTTCAAAACAAGTCATTAGGATAAATTGTTAAATTTTTTGAATTCTATGAATAACCATATAGGGAATTTTTAAATTTTTAAAAAAGTGGTCTCAAAATAATTCAAAATGTGCCCACTTTTTGAATTTTAATCCAAAATGGCTGGCAAACGAACTTGTCGTTTAGTTTAGGACACTAAACGAGTGTACCAAAGGGCAATCTAACATATCAAATTTTTCAAAAGTTATCGTGTTCACAGACAGACAGACATACATACAGCCATAGACAGGCAGGCATATTCATAAAAACCTGTTTTTCTGATTAATGAGGTCTCAGAACGTGGACACTTGACAAAAACTGGGGGGGGGGGGTCAAATTTTACACAAATCTAATACCTTTTCTGATGAGAATGTAAAAATCACTAGCCTCAACTGAAGATGTCATGGACCTAATGGTAAAATATACCAGTTCACGTGACCAGATTTCTACATTACCGACACTTTCTTTTATTCCCTAACTTATATTCACACAAAGCGCCAAATCGAGTTTCTTTTTTAATCTATTCTTATTCTTGTAATAAAAATTTATCTGTTTTAAGATGAAAGTTATCTTTTTTTGAAAAAATGCAATTTTTTAGTTAAGAATTCAACAGTTTTGTTAAAAAAACAAAATTTTTGGTTGAAAATTCGTCTTTTTGGAATGAAAATTCAATTTAAAAAAAAATTTTTTTTGTTTAAAACCTCATATTATGATTGTGAAATGTCAAGGTGTAGAATTTGATAAAAGGTGAATTTTCAACCAAAAGCTTAATAATAGACTTTTTAACAAAAATAGTGTATTATTATCATTTACAATCACTTCACCTCCTTCGCTTTTTTACATCAACATAATTAATTGTACATAATTAACTGTCTACTCCTTCTCATTTTCCCTGAAGTTCCCTACTTTTACCCATTGCCCTATATTAACCTTATTTCTCCTTACTTCCTCTACATTCCAAAACCTACCTTACCCTTACTTTATCCTCTTTCCAGAACTTCTTCCTCCTCTACTTTTCTTATCCTCGCTTCCACATCTAACACTCCCCTTCCTCTACTATCCTTACACGGCTATCACTTTCCCTTTCCTGTCTTCCCTTATTTATAAGAATTTTCCGTGCTTCTTTTAACTATTAATCACTTCTCTTTATTCTTCTCCCAACATTACCTATCACTTTCTTTACTAGATCACATTTCCCCTATTTTGACCTATTTCGAAATTTCCCCTTATTTCCTCTATTGAACATGTCCTTATTTTTTCTCACTTCTTCTTTCCTGGCTTCCCCTTCCCTTCTCTCACTCGCACTCACTCCCCCTTACCACACTTTATACTTCTTCTCAAACGATTTCCTCCCCTACATTTCCTCTCATTCCTTCCAAATTCAATACTCTTCTTCCTCTGCTGCCCTTTCTTATCTGTCACTTCCCCTTTAATATTGACTTTCAAATATAATTATTCCTCCCACTTGTTCTAACTTACACTCAATTAGTCTACTTTTCATCCCCATAATATCTCATATTTTCTCTGCTATACCCCTTTCCATACATTCGAATATTTCCACTTCACACACTTTGTCCTTCTTCTAAAACTTCTTCATCCTCTACTTTTCCTCTCCTTGCTTTAACGTTAACACTCTTTAATGCTTCTTTAACACTCTTTTTCCTCTTCTGCCTTTTCCCGTCTGTCATTTTAACTTTCACTTAAATCCTCTAATTTCTCCAACTTCCCTTTTTTAATTACCCCGTATCTTCCCTCACTTAGACTCACACTCTGCTATTTTCCCGTCCCTCACTTTTTCCTCCTTCTCATATTTCTCACTTCTCAATATTTACCCTCCTTGCGTTAACATTTAACACTCACCTTCCTCTGCTAAGCTTCTCCGGTCATCACTTTCCTTCCACTATCCATCCTTATTTACTGTAACTCCCCCTCATTCTTTTTCCTTCCAATCACTTCCCTACTTTCCTTCTCACATTACCTCTCACTTTGTCCACTTTCTCTCATTTCCCCTAATTTTACCTACTTCCCGCATTTTCCTTACTTTACCTAATTGGCATTCTCTAATTTTTTGTCTCGAACTTTCCTTATTTCTCCTTACTTCCCCACGCTTTCACTAAATTCCACTAATCTTCCTCTTCGTATTACCAGTCACTTTCTCTAATCCTCCTCATTATCTCTGATTAGACATTTTTTATTATTCATTTTCGCTAATTTTCCCGACATTAGCTCCTCTAAATCCCCTTCATTTCTATAACTTCTTCACTATTAATCTCCGCTCGCTAACTCTACTTCTCCTCACCCATTTTTCTGTCACTCTCGTTACTTCCCCTCTACTCACTTCTTAACACTTCCTGTACATCCTTGTTCTGAATTTTTCCTTACTTACGTTGTTTCTTCGATTGACATATAGAAATGGACCGGTAACGCTTTGGGAAGAACCGAAATGGGCTCTAGAGAGAGAAAAAACATATGAGACGTACACCTGCCTTTATCTATTTCAGGACTCTGTCAAGTGAATTGGTGGCTCCGGGTATTGCTTAAATATTCTGTACGGTTAATTAAAAAAAAAGATAAACAATACATTAGAAATTTGTAGTTATAATAAATTGAATTTTAAAGAACATTCATGTAAAATAACCTGTTTCAGATAGATTATTTTAAAAACTTGGTAACCTTAAATTCTTCTTGAAATTGGATTGAAAATGCTACAATAATAATCGTTTTGTGAGTTCAAAAATAATGCAAAAACTGTCAAAAATTTGAACAATATTTCTATGACATAAAGGAATAACCATTCGTATTGCATAGGTACAAAACTTCATATTTTGAGGTTTTATTTTTGTTGTAACATTCTTTATTTTACTGTATTCAATAACTTTACTTACCTATGAAAAGATAACCCCATTTAAACGTCTTGACAACGCCCACAAACTACACAGACTGCCACCCTTTTTTATATTTATTTATAGTAAATTATAATTAACTAAATTATAAATAAATCATTTCTGAGAAGTGCGATAAACGTCACATTATTGGGGCACTCGCGACAGAAAGCACGGTCCTGTGCTGCGCCAAACTTCACCCAACGAAAATATTCTCGACCAATCAGCTTTATCTAGAAAGAGATAGGTCTACGTCTCATATTTTTTCTCTCTTTAGAGCCCATTACCGTTCTCCCCGCAGCATTACCGATCCACTTCTATATGTCGATGGTTTCTTCTCCCTTAAATTTCCCCTTACTTCCCCTGATTCACCTCGTCTCACTTTCCTTCTCTTCCCCTGCTCATCCTCCACTCATTTCAGCCACATCACCTTTTTCCTACCTATCTTTCCTACCTCTCTCGCTCTCCCCCCTCTCTCTCGCTCTCCCCCCCCCTCTCTCTCTTTCTTCCGATCTTATTTCAAAATAATGTTATACAAATACGAAAATTAGGCGAAATAGTTTATAAAATTTCAACAATTTATAAAAGTTGAACAGTTCTTTGACATTCAAATTCCTTTTTCAAATCACACATTTATATTTCAATTTGTGCGATTTTCGTTGGTGTCTTTCCAAATATTGAAATATGCAAAAATGCATTTCGAGGAGCATTTCCATAG
>NC_046659.1:113828976-113833673 GCF_010883055.1 Belonocnema kinseyi | reverse complement strand
ATTTGAAGAAATTTGAAACTCGAGGAGAATTCTTCCATTTCGAGCACACGTAACTGGAACTCAATACATACTCCTCAGGTATGGTATATACTCGTAAATATATATAGTATGAATGCATACGAACGTGTATATTGGAATACTAGAGGGAAACCTTTTGAGCTCGGATTTCAAAATGTTAAACGAAGTGGAGCGAGAGCAGTGTGTGATACCCACCCCTATATTTGTTTATTTTCTCGTTACTGATCAGTTCTCTGTGAAATTTTAAACGCTTTAAAGGCTTGAAGCTTATGGATTATTAACTTGACTACAACGTTTTAAAATTTAGACGCAAAAATTAAATTTTGCTTTCGGAACCTAGTTATTGTTTTAAATTAAATAGATAAAATTTAAACCAGTTAATTGAATTTTAATCTGAAAAAATAAACTTTTTACCGAAAAATACGAACTTTCAACAAAATATATTAATTTTTGTATCAAGTAGTTATAGTTTCGACCGAAAAATAACGTTTTTCTTCAACAAATTGAATGCTTAAGTCTTTAGTTAAAAATTAAGGTTCAGCTAAATAAACAAATAAATTTTAATAAAATTGATGAATCCTGAACCATAAAGACGAAGTTTTTATTTAAAACGTTGACTCTTTAACCAGAGATGATATTTTTTAACACATCGTATAATCTTAAATAACAAACATTTATTTCTAACAACATTATGGAATTTTTAACGAAAACCATAAAATAGGAATTTCAATCAAACATTTGCGCTTTGAATTAAGAAAGCTCAATTTTCAATTAAAAATGGAATATATACATTTTAAATTGAAAAAAAATCTTTACCGAAAAAAACAAACAAATTTTCATAGAAAAATTAAAATTTTAAACCAAAGAGACAATTTTTCAACTTTAATTTAATTTAAATTATATTAATTTTGAATTAGAAAAATAATCAAATTGAATTTTAATCAAGAAATTAAATTTTTGCCGAAAAATATGAATTTTCAACCAAATACTTCAATTTAGAATTAAAAAAGATCAATTTTTAACCAAATAGTGGCGTTTTGAACTAAGAAAAGAAAATTACAAAAAAGAAATGTAATTATTTAATTTTTATTTCAGAAAAAAAGAGGATTTTAACAAAACAAAGATTTTTTTTACCAAAAAGCTGACTTGTAAACCACGAAAGATAAATTTATAACCAAGAATGCAATAGTTAGATTTTCGGATAAAAAATTTCATTTTGAACAACATAAAACGAATTTTCCACGAAACAGTTGCCTTTTTAATTAAGACGATATGTTTTAACAAAACTATATAATTTCCTATAAATTACATTAATTTGTAATGAAATATTATAAGTTTTAACCCAAAAATCTATTTTACTCAAGAGGATTCATTTTTTACAGATAAATACGAATTTTCAACAAAATAGTTAAATTTTAAATTAAAACATCAATTTTGAACCCAAAATGGAATATTCATATTTTCAACTTATAAAAAAGAGACAAAATAGTAGTTAAACTTTCAACCAAGAATCTTAATTTTTTACCAAAAATATCAATTTTTATCCAAATTTATAATTTTCTAATAAATAAATGTAACTTTTAACTAAAACCGTACAGCTACAATACAAAATGGATGAGTTTGATTTTTATATAAAAACCTTAATTTCAAACCAAAAAGGAAGAATTTTAAAGCAAAGAAATTAATTTTTAACTAAAAAAAGTTTTGCAAAAAAATTTGGAATAGTTCAATTTACAGTAAAAAAAAAATTCAACCAAATAGTTCAAATATCAACGAAACATACCAATTTTTCACACAAATTTTAAACAAAAGCATCCAAAATGGATTCTTTTTAAGAAAATTATTTAATTTTCAACAAAACAGTTTTGTAATTACAATTTTTGTTCACGAAACAGTGGAATTTTTAAGCAAGGAGAATAATTTTCTTCTCAAAAAATCTAGTTTTATACCTAGTTTTATACTTTTGTAGTTCTTTGAGTTACCGTTATTAAAAATGCGAAATATATTATTCAATTAAAAAAAAAAAATTTTATAAAACATGTTTACTCTCTACAATTCGGAAGTTTTTTTTAATCACCCTTTATGGTAAATGTTTTTTTATTTATTTTGAATTGCTTGAATTTATTTCAAATTCTTTAAAATTCTTTTTTGATCTTTTTACTCTCCTAAGTTCTGCTAAAATCCTCTAAACGCTCTAAATTCCTTGAATTGTTCTGAAATTCATGATTTCATAAAATTCTCGTATTTATCTAAATCCTTTAGTTTCGAACAATTCGTTTAGTTCCAAAAGCTTTAAAATAATAAAAGGAATTAAGAGGAATTTAAAATAACAAAGGTGAACCAGAAAAATTGAAGAAATGTATAGAGTTTAAGAAATTTAGAATTATCACTAAAATTTTGACACTTCAAGACATGTAAAAAAAAAATAAAGGAATTTAGAGCTCTATAAACTGCGGGAGTTTTATCAAGTCAAAATTCAGAAAAAAATTCAATGAACTCAGGGTATTTCACAAATTTGGAAGAACTGAATAAACGCAAAGAATTAATGGATTTCATGGAATATGAAGGAATTCATATCTCTATAAACAGCGATAATGATACGTAGTCCGAGAGTTTTATAAGCACCAGGACGTCTGTAAAATCAGAAAAAAACTCAAGAAATTAAGAGTGTTTTAGGAATTTTAAAGAACTCAAGAAACTCAAGGAAATAATGTATTCAATAGAATTTAAAGGAATTCAGAGTTCTATAAACTGCGGGAGTTCTATAGAGTCGAAAAGTTCTAAGCTCCGAGAGTTTAGTAGACAAGTGAAAAGTATTTAGAATATTATGAAAGAGTAGGTTGGAGTGACTTAGTAAGACTTATTTGATTCAAATGGTAATCTACTTTTAATACTTGGATTTAAACCCAACAAAGGGTTTTATAAGAATTCCAAGTAATTCAAAAGAATCAGAAGGAATACAATGCGAATTGAAATAATTCTAAATAATTCGATGGAATTCAATGTGAATTCAAAATCATTCTCAATTATGTACTTACATAAGCAGTCAGTATACCTACTGAAAAAAATGTTTGACTCAAAAACAAAAGTGCGTCAATTGAACATACTTTCTCAGGAAAGTCTTTTTGACATGTAGAAATGAATATGAGCTTATCTTTTTGAAAGAGTAAATAAAAATATTGTTCCAAATATCTGTGATTTTATTTGTCTAGTGCTTGAGAATGTGGATGATATGAGCGAATGTGAAATTGAGGAAGGATAATATCTAGAATGAGAAAAGAAAAAGAGCTAGAGCTGGAAATCAGGACATTATTGTGAACTTTCAGACAATCTGTCGCCACAAGTTGGAATGAGAAAAGAACCTTTGGGTTTGCAGGAATAGAATTAGATAGGTATGTACAATGCATAGGTGAAACAGGGTTTAATAGGCAAGAGAGAGGAGAATTTTGTAGTGCAAGGGAGAAATCTAAAGTGAGAGCTCGAGGCTCAGAGAGAGAGAGAGAGAGAGATAAATGGAGAGACAGGAAGAGATAGAGAGAGAGACTAACTCTGTAGCTGGCAAGAGTAGAGTCGAGTGCCAACGGATTGTGGCTGTGGCATTAATTCCAACCCACCTACCAGTGCCTACAAAGCAGCAAGCTGAAGCTGACCTTACTTTGGATTACTGCGTTTGCATTACGAACTCAAGCGGAATGCCGCCCGCTATAATAGCAGAGGACTGCCACAATTTGCAGTTCACGCGTCGCAGCTTCTTGACGGCTGATCGATTGCCTTGCCATGCCCTATCTGCGTTCGACAATCCACCCCTTCTTAATTACCATTTCTCATAATACTGCACAGCTTGATTCTTATTTTCAGTAGTGCATTTGAAGCCTCACAAAGGCCAAGCACCGCCAGAGTACTTTTTTTGAAGGCCCAACGGAACCAAACTACACTGAAACTCTAAACGTACGAGCTCTAAAGATACGAGTGCTCTACAAATACGAGCGCTTCTACTCCAAAGGAGTGAGCGGAATTTTATCCCCTCTATTACCATCCTATTTGAGAATTTGGCCGCGAGAGCGTGCTCCCTTAAAATCGACGCAAAACGTCGCAGGAACGGGAACCCTTTTCACGCTCGTACCTGTGGAGTTCTCGATTTCCTATATCCTCGCATCTTTGGATAAGAGAGCCAAACTTTCCGAAGCAGTCATTAAAATCATAATTCAGAATAGCTAATAGAGGTTTCATCGTATTCTGTTTCATTTCTTCAAAGTGTTGAAACCGTTTTCCTTTTCGAGAATACTTTAAGTTGGCAAAAAGTAAAAAATCACATGGAGCCAGATCAGGACTGTATGGATCTGCCGAAGTTGTGTCAGGACGTGTTACGCTACAAATTTCTGAATATACTGCGATGACTGAGGAGGTTTGTTTTCCTAGTGAAGGAGCAAGTAACAATTTTCCCCAAATATTGGCCAAAAATATTCGAAACAATAGTTTTCGTAATACCATGACCCCCTTCCCCTTCTCTTCCACAAGTACGTCGAATTTTAAGTTAACTAAAGCAATAACTATAAAAAATAACTATATAAGTGCAACAAATTTGGAATGCTAAAATGTAAAATATTTTGTGTGTTTAAATTTGAACTATTTTTAATTTGAGTTTAAGAGTATTTATGAGTGTGGCTTTGAATTTTAAT
>NC_046659.1:113825699-113828876 GCF_010883055.1 Belonocnema kinseyi | reverse complement strand
TTAATTAAGCGGAAGACGAAATGGCAAATCTTGAGTAGAAATATACAATCATACTTTTAAATTTCATGATTTAATTATTAATGACAGTATCCAGGTTTAGGGAATACATTTTTTAATTGAAGGAATCATAATAAAATCATGTAACATTGTATCAGAATTTGAAATTTTGTGTACAACGATTGTTTCTTCATACAACAATAAATTTTTCATCTAGCCATGAGAACTACCAGAATATGCAGTTCACGTATCGCAGGTTCATAATAGCAGATCGATTTCCCTGCGTTCGACAATCCATCTCTTAATTGCAATTCCTCACAATATTTCTAAATAACTTCTTATTTTACATTTTTTTACATCATATAAAAAATCATTCACATTTTTAATTTAAATAAAAGTTTTTCAAAGTATTAACAGTTTAATCGAAAGTTATAACTGAGAAGAGTCTTAGATTGGGGCACGCTATCTAATGCACCCAAAAATGGCTCCACGCTTCGCCTAAAGCTTTGCAATAGGAACGCTACATTCTCCAAATATTTAAAAATTCTTGAATTTTGTTATTGTCCTGAATTCTCTGAAATCTATTAATTCCCTTGATTATTTGAACCCTATGTATTCTCTCACTAATCCCATTTCTCTAAACCCTTAGAATTCTCTATATCCATTGAATTTTCGAAATTCTATAAATTTCCTGAATTTTCTGAATTCCACAAAATCCTTGAACAATGTTAATAGTCTGAATTTTTATAATTCTCTAAAAACCGAATTCCCTTTATTTCTCGAATTTTCTGAATTCTTCAAATTTTCTTTATTCTCTTGATCCTGTGAATTCTCGAAGTTTTCCTAAATTTTCTGAAAATTCTAAATTCTCTTAATTTTCCCAAATATTTGAATTCCTCAAGCTCTATGAATACCTGAAATACCGCCATATCCTTGATTTCTTAAAAAACCTAAAATTCTTGAGTTCTCTGAATTTATCAAGTTCTTTGAATTTTACGAAATCTCAAAATTATACGCATTTTCTGACTGCAATGAATTCTCTGAGCTTCTGGAATTCCCTAAACTCCGTAAATTCTTGTAATTTCTTAAATTCTCTAACATCCCTAACATTCTTGAATTCCTGCATTTTTTCTTCCCTAAAGTTCTCTGAACATCAAAAGTTCTATAAAATCCTTGATTTCTCCAAATTTCTTGAATTTCGTGAATTAATTAATTCTATAAATTCCGTAAGTTTTCTGAATTCTATTAAATCCTTAGATTCTTTTTCTAATAATTTAAATTTCTTTGAATATGAAAATATTATTTTTATTAACATTATATCGAAAACCATAACTATTTTCAATATTCTATTTAATTGTGTACGCATCGTGTTTCAACCTTCTTCAAAGTCAAGTTACAAAAATTAGTGAAAATAGGTACCACACACCCACAAAAATTTAATTCGTTTTTCCCTATTTCCTCACCTTTCACTTAACTTTTCGCTATCCCTTCCATCCCTGACATTATCCCTCTCTCCTACCCTTCATCTCACTACATTCTTTGCTATCCTTCCCTTGCCCAACTTTTTATTCCTCTTCGTCCCTTCTCCTCACTACCCCAGTCATCCTTCTTTATTTATTATCATTTCCACTACTTCGGGTCACATCACTTTTCCTCGCTTAACCTACTTCCATTCCCCTTTATCTCTCTCAGTTCTATCACGCTCTCTACTACTTCCCCCTATCTCCTTACATTCCTCACTTCGCCCTTTTGTTTTCTTTTTACTTTCCTACCTTCCATTTCCCTTCATTTACGCACCACTGTGCTCCTCATTTTCTTTCCTCACACAATTATATACATAATAATTTCCTCACACTTCTTCTACATTCCCTTCCTTGTATTGAATTCACATTTTCTACTTCACCAGTTAGTACTTTCCGGTGTTTATCTTAATCCCCTCCTTCATTTATCCTCTCTTCACTGCCCTAATTCACCACCTCTTCAACAATGTCCCCTTCCTTCATTTAGCTTAATTTCCCTTACTTCCCTTTCCTTATTTATCCTTAATTCCCTACATTCCCCATTTCCCCTTCCTGAAGAAAGTACGTCGAATGGGTGCTCGACCGAAACAATAAGGGCTTCTGTCCGGGCTACGAAATCGAGAGAAAATTTCAGTTTCAATTTAGTTTTCAATTTAAGTTAGAATTTACTGGCAATTTCTTCATGTAAAATAAAAATATTTTATTTCTTTGTAAAACATCTTATTCTTAATTAATTCTGAAATAAAAAATCGTGATAATGAAAAAGAAAATGACTGGAATCTATAAGAATACAAAATATATAAAACTCTATTCACAAAAGGCCACTGGAAAATATAAATACGAGTAAATTTTTTCCCTTTTCAAGAGAATTCCTTTATTTTACAGAAACATGCCCTTTCGCATTTCCCCCTAAATGCGAACTGAATGAATAGAATACAATAAAAAAGTCCAACAATTTTTGGTAGAAAGTTAATTTTATTTATATAAATAAGTCAGCTAAATGTTTTTGGGTCAAGATATATCTCGTTTGTTCAAAAATTCTACTGTCTGGTGAAAAAACGAAGTATTTTGTTGAAAAATCTTTTTTTTCTGAAAATTATTGGTTTGAAATAAAAATATAATTATTCTATTATTCAGTAAAAATTAATATTTTGTAGTTCATGATTCAACTAACTTCTTCAATGAAAATTCAACTACTTACAAGGAACCCTTACAAGGTGTCCGCCTCCAATTTTATTGAAATTTCAATATGTTGTAGGGTACGAAGAAGTAAGAAATAAGCAATTTTTTTTATCGGCGCAAAAACGATTCTAAGGGGTGAAACTGACCCTCGAAGTTCACCCTAAAAATCGAATTTTTTTCATATCTGAACAAAAAATTTGAATATTGATATCATTTCAACGGCAAAATATTCGGCATGAAATGCCCATTCTTTGACAATCATTTTTAAGTTAAGGGGTTGCAACTCTTAATTTTTTTTAAGAAAAATTCCCTTTTTTGTGAATTTTTCTTTTATCAATAACTGATTTTCCTTACAAAAATGTGAGGAATTATGTTCATGTTATTTTATTCTTAAAAAATTAATCAAGTGATACAACATTAATAGATTCTTTCAAAGCAATATATTTGATTAACATAAGCTAGTTTTAAGGAAGACTTA
>NC_046659.1:113820236-113825599 GCF_010883055.1 Belonocnema kinseyi | reverse complement strand
TGTTTTTCCTCCTGAAAACGTATTTTTCGCTATTTAAATTGATATTTTTTTATTTTCTACTTTATATCCAAATCATACACAAAATATACGGAGAAATAATTTGTTTAGTTAGCTTTGAAATTGCCAGAGTTTAAGGGTGAAATACCCTTAAACTTACAATCAGTTCTACAAATGAAAATCTCGTAACACGCCAACACTAATTTTTTATTTTATAGTTAAATAAAGAAACGTAGTTTCCAATGGACCTGAAACAAATTTTTATACCAGAAAATCAACAAAAAAAAGAAGGAATTTTTCGTAAAAAAAAATTGAGGGCTGCAAACCCTCAATCAAAAATAATTGTCAAAGAATGGGAATTTGATGCCGAATATTTTGCCGTTGAAATGATATCAATATTCAAATTTTTTGTCGAGATATAAAAAAAATTCGATTTTTGAGGGTGAACTTCGAGGGTCGATTTCACCCCTTAGAATCGTTTTTCCGCCGATAAAAAAATTGCTTATTACTTACTTTTTCGTACCCTACAACATATTGAAATTTCAAGAAAATTGGAGGCGGACTCCTTGTAAGGGTTCCTTGTTAGTTAATATTTCAAAAACTTGGTCAAACATTCATTTAATTAGTTAAATATTTAACCATTTTGTAAAACATTTGCTCATTTTTGCTTGAAAATTTATTTTTTTAAATAGAAATTTAATTGTTCTTTATATGATTAGAAATTCATAATTTCTCATTGAAATATTTATAATTTGTTTACATATTTATGTTTTTTTATTGTTAATTCCGCTTTTATGGAAAAAATCATCTCTTTTTTATTTTAAAATTTAAATATTTTTTTTAAAGCTAAACTACTTTGTTAAAAATCTATTATATTAGGTGAGGATCCCTCTATTTATTAGAAAATTTAACTATCTTGTTGAAAATTCGTTTATTTTTTAGTTAAAAATCAATTTATTCAACTGCGAATTAACCTATTTTATTTTCGAATGAACATTGATACATTTTCCATTAATAGTTACTAATTAAATGATTAATAGTTAAATTTCAATCATTCATATTAGCATAGAAATTGTTTTTTTTTCTTTTCGTTTCGTCTATTATTTTTTAAAATATTCACTGTTTTTTTTCAATATTCGTCTTAGTCAACAGAAAAATTACCCGTTTCTATTTTGTTCAGAATTCAATTTTTTTTTTTAAATTAAAAATTCAGCTTTCCTGGATTGAAAATAAACCTTTCGGTAGAAACTTTCTCAGTTGAAAATTTAACTGTGTTCTAAAAAATTCGTATTGTAGGCTTATACATTAAACTATTAGTTAAAAATGCAATTGCTCTTAGATGAAGTTAATTTCCGTCGTTAAAAAAATGCAACGATTTGTTCAAAAATCTACTTTTTGACTCGAAAATTCAACTATATGGTGCAAATGTAACTATTTCGCTAAAAATAATTTTGTTGATTTTGTCTTTTAAGATTAAAAATTCATCTTCTTGATCCAAAAATAATTTTATTTTTTGTTGAAAATAAATCGATATCAAAGAACAATTTTTGACTCAAATATCTGGTTCATAATTAGTCTCATAAAACATATAGTTTTTAATTTAAAATCATATTTTCATGCTGAATAGTCAAACTGAAATCTTTTTTCGATGAACATTTAACTATTTTTTCAATGATTCGTCTTTTTTTAAATCCATCTATTTTAGTTGAAAATTCATTTCTTATGTTGAAGATTTAACTATTTTGCTAAAAATGAATTGTTTTTTTTTGTGCTGAAAATTCATATTTTTTGTCGAATTTCCTAAAACAGTAATAAACCTTTTAACCCGAAAAGATCAAATTTCCACAAAACAGTCGATTTTTTAATCAGAAAAGATAAATTTTCTAGAAAGCAGTTGAATTTTTGTCCAAATAAATGAATTAATAACGAAAAACGATCGTTTAGAACCAAAAAGAATACTTCTGGCTACAAAATTTATTTAGCGAGCATCAGACTTACACGATTTCTTCATTATCAAAAAAAAATTGACAAAAAATTTAAAGTTGAGTTTTTTTTTAAATAATGAATATCTAAATTAGTCTGAAAGTTATTAATTTTAAAAGAAAAAATTCGGATTTTAAAAAAAAACAAAGCATAAAATTCGACGCATAACTTTATAGAAAAGATTCTGTATGCAAATCGGAAAAATATGTCTAAAAAACCAAATATTTCGCCCTCTAGAGATGCTGCGATTTCAAGTGTAGCGCCCCGCCCGAATTGAATGGATTCGGCCCCCAATAAAAATGGGTCGACTTGAATTCGACTTGAATGGCCCCCAATTAAGACATGCTGAAGTCGAAAAGGTCGACTTGAGCATGTCTCGGTTTTAAGACGGAGCTAGACTTCAATTTATGTCTTGAAGACAAGTCTCTAGGCCTTGAAGACATAAATTTATTTCTTGAGTCGAATTTTTATGACTCCAACACATACGGTTTATAACTTCGAGGGTATACCTGCCCTAACAAAAGGGGTAATTCTAACAGACTGGGGCTCGACTCAGTTTTGAGACGCAGCCAGACATCGATGTCTTGGAGACGACCTCAAGACATAACCAAGTCGAACTCAAGTTGAAGCATTTTTACTCAGAGCCCTGTAAAATTTTTAATTTTATGATTTATATTGGGATATAAAAGATACTCAACGATATTTATTATTATTCCAGTATCAGACGTACATTTTACGTTTCCCAGTAATGGTAGGTTTACGTTAGTTCATAACCTAAATTCGTACCCAAGATCGTTAAATTGCATAGAAGGATGAAAGATCTTACATTGAGCTGTTTATAATGAACAGATGTTGTGATTCACGTCAGCGAAGTGAAGCCACAGTAAATGTTCCAGTTATGCTGGGAAATAGGTGATAATGGCAGGAAGCGTAGGGCTTGACTAAGTAGAGGGTTGAATGCTATGAAGGGAGGTTTTCAACATATACCTACTCCGTACCCCAATTATCAATTATGTCATCTCACGTCCCAAACACAAGGGTCGGTATTCAAATAATTTAATTATACCTGTGCATAATAACTCCACTCTCTTATTTAATTAATTTCAGTGTGTGGTATTCTATTCTTCTGATAATAAGAAGTTGTCAAGCTTGATAAATCAAATTCAATGGGAAACGGTCTTGAATGACAGTTAAGAAAATGAGCATTGTTAAGGACTTAATGAAATTCACCAAATTTACGGAATATGAGAACTCTATTAATGTACAGAATTCTCATAATTTAAAATTTTTTGCGGAATTCCCGGAATTCGTGTAATTGACAGAATTCGCTAAATACAATAAATTCGCGGAATTCACGAAATTTGAGGAATTTGAAGAATTTAAGCAATTCAATCCGTTCAGGAAAATAAAGGAATTTATAAAATTCAATGAATTCACGGAATTTGAAGTATTAATGAAATTTAAAAAAATTGTAAGGATGTATCAAATTCAAGACATTCGTGGAATTCATAGTATTCATAGAATTCAATATATTCACGAAATTTAACGAATTCAAAGAATTCTAGGAATTTAAGGAATTCAAGGAATTTAGAGAATTCAAGAAATTCACGAAATTTAAATAATATACGGAATTTAATCAATTCGTGAAATTTAAGCAATTCACGACATTGAAAAAATTTATGGAAGTACACGGAATTGAAGGAATTCGCAAAATTCAAGGTATTAATGAAATTCCAGAAAATCAATTCAGGGAATTTATGGAATTTAAGTAATTTCATGAATGCATAGAATTTAAGGATTTTACAGAATTTAAGGAATTCATTGAATTCACAGAATTCGCAAAATACTCAGAATCAACAGAATACAACGAATTCACAGAATTTTCGTAATTCAAAGAATTTTCGAAATTCAAGGAATTCGCGAAATTCAATTAGTTCATAAAAATCAAGGAATTCATAAAATTCAATGAATTGAAATTATTAATTAAATTAAACAAAATCACAGAATGTACCGAATTTAAGAAACTTTTAAAATTCATGGTATTCGCGAAATTCAAGAAATTTGCGGAATTTAATCAGCTCATAAAAATCAAGGAATTCATAGATTTTAATGAGTTCACTAATTTCAAAGTATTAATAAGATTATACAAATTCGCAAAATGTATCCAATTTAAGTAGTTTGTGGAATTCATGGTATATTTATAAAAATTTAAAGAAATCATCAAATTCAAGGAATTCAAGAAAATAACGAAATTAATAAACTCAATAAATTCAAGAAATTCGTGGTATGCGAGAAAGTCTCGGCATTCAAGATATTCGCGAAATTTACGGAATTCACCAAATTCAAGGAGTTCATGGAATTCCAGGACTTCATGGAATTTAAGGAATTCATGGAATTTAAGGATAAAAATAAATTCACAAAAGGCACGGAATTTACGGAGTTTAAGGAATTCAACGAATTCACAGAATTCACGGAAATCACCGAATTTACCCGATGCAGCGAATTTCACGAATTCACGGAATTTAACTATATTTACGAAATTTAAAGTATTCACGGAATTAAAGGAACTCAAGGAATTCGCGGTATTTACGGAATACCTTTAATTGTTTAAACTTTGTGAATTCCATGAAGGTCAATAATTTCTTCGGTGAAGATTTCTTCCGAGAATGCTTAGGCAGTGTTCTACGATTTTATTTTATTCCTTAAAAGATTCCCTTAAAATCTCTTCGTTACGTTTTGATTTATAGATTTATTTATGAATAATACAATTTTCAGCCAAACATTTGTGTGAAAACTGTCGCCGATTCTTGTCGCCACTTTCACGTTATTTTTATACACAATATTTTTTGTAGAATTTAATTTTTTTCAAATAAAAATATACTGAAGATATTTGTGTAGAAATTCAAGGAATGAAATGAAAAAACCTTGAAACCCTCAATTAAGAGTGTTAAATGAACAATTTGAACCTGGAATATTTTTTTAAAAATGAAACTTTTAGTTGCCACCTAAAATTAATTACAACTAAAAACGGAAATATTTTCCACGATTTTATAATTAATTGTTAAAAATGATCATTTTTGGATTTGAAAAAACTTTAGTACGTTCTTGCATTTAAGGGGACGCAAAACTTTTTTTTCAAAATTCAATTACTTTTTTCTTAATTTTTCTTATAAAGTTTTTGTTTTTCCCAGCCCTTCTTTGATATTTATTTTTTCAATTCTAACACGATTTCTTGGAATTTTAGATACTTACCTTCTTATGAGATTGTATATTTTCACTAAAGTATTTAAAAAGAATTTTTTATACAATATGAATTTTGGATTTAGGTTACAACTTGCACTTCCCAATGGTATTATGTTAAATGCAAAAAGAAAACAATGTAA
>NC_046659.1:113811158-113820136 GCF_010883055.1 Belonocnema kinseyi | reverse complement strand
CCTATTTTTTATAGGAAAAATCACCAACACGTAAAATGCACAGAGAAAGAATGTAATATAGCATTATAGTAACTTTCTTTTGGTATAGCTATAATTATTGATTGATTTATTGCAATAGTAACGGTATGTCCTGGATTATTATTATCTTATACTAAAAATGAATATTATATCAAATTTTACTACCTGAAGTTTCTCCGTGCATGAGCTACCAAACTCATAAATATAAAAAAATATATCGATTTTTAATTTTTAATTAAAATTATTTACATTTTTTACATTTTTGGGTCAGAATTCTTGAAGTTTGTTAAAAATTCACGTTTCTGGTACGAAATTGATCTTTTTGTTTAAAAATTCATATTTTTGTTTGAAAATTCACCTTTTCTAGTGGACGCTTTAACTTTTTGGTTAAAAACTCGTCGTCTTTGGTAGTCAAATAATCTCTTTTGGTTAAAAACTCGTCTTTTTGGTTAAAATTTAACTAGGTTTTAGAGTTAAACTTTTTTTCTCAAAAAGTAAAAAGATCTTTTTTTAATTCAACGTTTCAGTTGATAATTCTTGAATTTTATTTAAAATTCGTTTTTTTCCTAGTAAATTAATCTTTTCGTGTAAGAATTCGTATTTTTCAATTGAAAATTTAACTCTTTCGTTGAAAATTCTATAATTTTATTGAAAATTCGCCGTTTGACAGTGAATTCATTTTTTTATTTAAAAATTCATCTTTCTCAGTTGAAAAGTCAGATTTTTGTTTGAAAATTCATCTCTTTGGTTTAAATTGTTTGGTTGATTATTGGAAATTTTCGTTAAAAATTCATTTCTTTGGTTTGAAATTAAACTCTTTTGTTGAAAACTCCTTTTTTTTTGTTAAAGATTTACATTGGTAAGTAAAAATTTACCTATTCCATTTTGGATCGCTAATGGTTATTTCTGAAACAAAAATTTAACTCTTGGTTAAAATTATACTATTTATTGAAAAATTCTTTTATTTATTTTTGTTGTTGTTAAAAATAAATCTAGTTTAATTGAAGATTTAACTTTTTTGTATAAAAAATGGGTCGTTTTTGCTTAAAACTTTAATCATTTATTTTTTTAAATCAACTATTTGATGGGAAATTAGTTTTTTCTTTAATTAAGATTATTTTTTAATTGAAAGTTTAACTATTCCATTTTTGGTTGAAAAATTATTCTTTCTTAATTTAAAAATTCAAAAATACCCGGATTAACTGTCACATAACATTCAATGAGGCACATTTCAACACTGACTCTAAAAATCACATTTTTATTTTTATTCTTCATTTTTTACGAGAAGTTTATTTTTCAATCTGAATAGTAAAATTGTGCATGATATTTGAAAATGATGTATATAATAAATGCGTCATTAATTTGAGAAAATAATAACTTTTCAATATTTACAATATTGAAAAACTGTTTATACAAACAAAAACTTTTTAAATAATTGCCGAATATCCATAAAAAAATGTATTACTTTCAGCATTCGGTACTTTTGTTTTGCTCCATAAAATAATAAGTTTTTTAAATTTATAGATGGAAACATTGTTGAAACAAATAACAACAATTTCAATAATTGTTAAATATTTTAAATAAAATATAATAAAATACAGTCTTTGTGTGTGAATTTTACGTAATATTACTATTTTGCATTTTGCATTATCCACATAAAATATTGATACAGGCAAAAGTGCATTTTTAAAATAATTTTTTGAAAAAAAAAATTTTTTCTAATAGAAACTAATATTTTATATTTCAGAAATAATTTTTTTTTTATTTAATCTGAAAAAAAATAAATAGCGCTAAAGACTCGACCATTTAAGACAGACTTGGCTCATACTTCTATCACATACACGATGCCAAAAATTCCACCCAGAAAAGTTCATTGGTACATTTTACATACCTTATATAATCCAAGTTGTAAAAATGATTTTGAAGAATCTTAACATTTTGAAATTTATTAACCGAAAAATTACTCATGAAACACAAATGTCTCACAAGGTCAAGCTCACGCGATAAGATTATTCATGTAATGGTATTTGCAGTAGATATAAATGTATATTATATAAACTTAATAAAAGCCTCGAATAATAATTAGATACATAAAGTCATCAGTTTTCTTCAGTTAGAAATAATGATGGTCCTTTCTACTCTGGTTCTACCATTCGTGGTTATTTTTAACTCTATTGGTAATTATAATGAAATATCCACATTTAAAAAAATTTAGTTGAAAAAATCCTTCAAAATACTTAAAAATCCCTTCGAATCATATGCATTTTTTGTTTGAAAATCCATTTCCTCTAAGAAATGTTAGTAGATCTTAAACATGAACTAAAATTTTAATTTTACAAATCAAGTTAAAGATTTAGCAATTTTTAATTTAAACTTAGACATATTTTTAAATTTTGTTAAAGCTTCACTTCACAGTAAATTCCCGAGATATTATTTATCTCAAGTTAGGTAAAAACGCTGCAAAGAATCAAAAACCTATTGAGGAAAGAACGAGAAAATCATATTGTAAAACAATAAACGTTCCGTCGCTTGTTTTCAATTTAAAAAAGGGAGGCCTTTATATTTTTTTTAGCAAAGTAAAGAAAATTAAGAATTTGTTACAATCTTTAAATTATAATAATCCACCGAAAATTACAATTATTTACCAAACTTTGTGATAATACTTTTCCTTAAATGAGGATAATCTTTAGTATCCAAAGAAGTCTATTTTTATTTCATAGCCTTTTCCTCGTACACAAAAGATAATTTACTGCCTCTTCATGAAAAATTAATTAAACTTAACGATGTACACTACGTGCAATTAATCTTAAAAGTTGCCTATCTTTAAAATGATTTATCACATCGATAGAAATAGATATATGTTTATGCCTGTAAATCTTGAAAGAGGCTTCTAAGCAAAGTTCAGAAAATAATAATTCAGATTAAAATTTTATTATTTATCAGTATTTATTACATATTTAGGTTTTCCTTTCTATTTAAGAAAAAGTTACAATTCTTATTTAATCCTAATGATTTATGCCTCATTTTATTCCTGGAAGGATTCTCTGAATTACTAAATGGGTTGATTTAAAAAAAAAAATTATTTAAAAAATCAAAGAGTTATTATTGTTATAAATGATAATGTTTAAAATTTCATTTAATACTACCAAAGTAGAATTGTAGATATTGATTAAAAGAATGAAATGAGGCATTGATCATTAAGTTAGAATAAGAATTATGACCTTCCCCTAAAGAGAATTTAAAAACTGAAACTCTAAATAACTACTGTTAAATGAACCATTTTTACCTGAATATTTTGTTTAAATTACACTCAGAAAATTGTTAATTCGATTAGTCAAGATGTTTCTTAATTCAATAAAGAAAAATCAGTTGCAAATAATGCACTAATTTTTAACCGAATTATCTAAAAAGTTTTACTTCTTGTCAAAGATTAATAAAATTTTTTTAAATAAATTCTGCTCACAGCCGGTTTAAATTTATAAAAATTGTTATGAGTTATTTACCAAGAGAGTTTACTGAAAGTAAACACTGTTATTAATAGCAAGTGTCATTTTTGCAACAATTTTAGGGAAAATTATGATAATGGTTGGCCTGAAAGATGTTTAATTCTCATCAAATAAGGCATTAAACTTATGTAAAATTTGACTTCCTTCCATCTCCTGTTTTTATAAAATTTTCACGTTTTGAGACCTTCTTAATTCGAAAAATAGGTTTTTACTCATTTGTTTCTCTGTCTGTATGTATGTTTGTATGTCTGTCGGTCTGCCTGTGCGTAAGGAAGATAACTTAAAAAAAAAATTATTCCATAAACTGCCTCTTTTAGTGTCGGAGACTGAAGATCAAGTTCGTTAGCCAGCTATTTTGAATACAAATTCAAAAAGTGAGCACATTTTGAAAAATTTTGACATCAGTTTTTTTAATATTTAAAAATTCGTTGCTGGGTTGCTCATAGTACTTCAAAAGGAGAACATTTTCTATAATTCCCTTTTTGACAGGACGCTTATTTTTGTTTAAATCGTAAGAAACAGCAATAAAAGTTGAAAAAATTTAATTTGTTAACAAACAAAATAAGCTGGGAACAAAATAAGCATGCAAAATTTGTTCCACTAAAAAGTATTGACAAAGTTGTTATGAATCATTTTTTGATATAATTTGTAGAATTTGGCTTAATCGTGAAAAATAACATTGTCAATAAAAAATCAAATCTTCGGAAAAACAATGCAAGGTACGAAAACATATAAATGAAAAAAACTGTGCATTCAAAAAAATGTAATTATTCTTAATAAACTTTTGTTATAATAATGAACTCACAATTTTTACAAAACGAGCTTTCTGCAAAAACAGCAGAAGCTAATATATCATTTTAACTAATATAATTTTTCGCCTAGATTATATCTAAAAATTTTTTCGGAGCCTCTTTCGAATGGGATGTGCATTTTTGATTCAATTCTCAAAAAATAAGATTTAAAATAAACAAATTAAATTCACTGAAAAAAATCAAGTTTGCAATAAAATGTTTAATGACAAAAGTATTTCTTTCTTGTAGGATGCGCACTTTTTTAATTTTAATAACAAGATGATGAAAATACGCAGGTTTTGATAACAATATATATTATGAATTTTAATAATATAAATTTATAAAAAAGATAGATTTTCCATGGTAGCTGAGAGCTCAACTGAATAAAATTTGTACATCATTTTGCAATAACTCATTAATCAGTACAAGCTAGAGGTGTAGAAATAAATATAATAAACGTTTGATATAATAGTGTTGAACATTGTGCAGGAAAGTGAAAATTTTCTACAAATTGAGTGCGAAGCACGAGATACGTGATAAGAGTGTGGTCGATGAAGCCGAAAGAGCTTTAACGAAAGAGGATTCACAATCACCAAATTACGGTTGTCGATTTGTTGACCTTTAATTTTAAAAGGTCTGCATACGATTTTTTATATTAGAAATAGCATTTCTCTAACCACAATTTACAGAAACAAATTTTCATTCGTTCAGAAGATTTCTTCTTGCTTGAAAGAGACCTAACCACGACATGGTCCAAGGGGTTTATAGCACAAAAAAACTACAAGACGCATAAAGTTTTATTTTTTATCAGAGATGCTAAGAATGATGTTATAAAAAATGTCTGATAAATAATAATATTTTTACAAATACTACTAAAACAAAAATTGACTAGAATATCGACAAAATAACTAAGATAGACCTAATCAGAATATTTTGTTAGCTCAAATTCACTTTGCGGCATCTTTCATTGGAGAAAATTTTCAACTTTTGTAACGAAATATTGATAATTTTAAATCAATATAAATACATATTACGCACCTCGTTACTTTCTATATAAGCAATCAACAATGCAATTTTTAGTACATTTTTAATATTCTTGCTCGCAAGTGTGAACGAACGTTGGGCGCGCAAGTGTTGGTATTTGCACTGCATGCTCGATCTTTACAGTTTTTCCACATTTCTGCGCAGACCATTTCAAACTAAAGGTCAATGGATCGACAAATTTTATTTCGTGATTGTGAAGTCTCTTTTGTTAAAGCTCTTTTGACATCAGCGCGGACTTTTTCTTCACGCCTCTCGTGCTCCACACTCGATTTTGTTTAAATTGTGAACTTTTCTGTTTTAGGCTCAATACTTTTATATAAAATATAATAGAATTTTTATGTAACTTTGCCTGATATTGTTTATTCAGATATTGCAAAATGATATACAAATTCTATTTTTTAGCTGCACTGAAACATGTATTCTTTAAATAAATTTATATCATTACAATTCACAAAAACTACTCGTTCTATTTGATAATTATTAATAACAAATGTGCATATCCTTTTTAGAACAACAACTTTTGTCTATCAATCTTGTTTCATACATTCTATCGTTTCCCAACAAATTTTATTTTTTTCAAGATATTTTTAAACGACAAGAACGAAAACAACGCTTCCTATCAAAAAAATATTTGTAAAAAGTTTGTAAATCTATATTAATTGCAAATGTGTAGGCCTTTTTTAGGTGCACAATTGAGCGCTCAGATTCTAGAACGGGAGTTAACTCGGTTAAGTTTAGGGGTGTTGGCCCCTGGCAATTAAAAATCGTGGTATCAAAAAGCATAGTGATCTATTTAATTTTACAGAAACTGCAACTGTAATGATGACACAAAAGTTAAAACGACATTTGAAGGTGATTTAATATAACAACAGATATTCTTTGTTTATATTTTTATTTAAAAAAAAGTTTTTTTACATAAAACTTCCTTATAGTATTCCGAAAAACTTCATCCCGGGTAGTATATATTTGCTTAAAATTCGCTACATTAACGAGGCGATCAAAGATAATAAGGAATTGTATTCGCAATGGTCTAGAAAATAATTTTTTATTTTGTTATAAATAATGATATAAACTTTTCACTCATATAATTCTGAGGACACTTTAGAGAGTACTATCTTAAAATTTTATCAAAAATTCCCAAAACTGTAGATGCGATGACGAGCAAGACACCAAAGGTTAATTACAAATCGACATTTTAAAAAAATATTATCATGTTTATCTCGAAAACTCTAATAGATACAACTTTTTCACTTGAGGAAAAAGATGCACCATCTAATTTTCTAAAAGAATGCGTTCTTCCAAGATCGACTGTTCCAGTTTCGATTTTTATTTTCCAGGGACCAACCTTCCCTCAACTTTACCGAGTTATGACCCGATCTGGAATCGGGTCTCTCAA
Organism: Belonocnema kinseyi; assembly: GCF_010883055.1. Classification (NCBI taxonomy): domain Eukaryota; kingdom Metazoa; phylum Arthropoda; class Insecta; order Hymenoptera; family Cynipidae; genus Belonocnema; species Belonocnema kinseyi. The sequence goes on along the minus strand of NC_046659.1, from coordinate 113,813,381 downwards.
TTACTGTCCATTTATCTCTTTCCGTATTGCTTTTTTATTACTTGCTGTGAGATCAAAATTTAAATCTTCTATTTTTTAACAAAATTCAAAAAGTTGTAAAGATAATTTTGCTTTTTGGATAATTTGGCAAAACAGCTGGTTAACGAACTCAAACTTTCATTCTGGCCCCTTAAACTGTGTGCCAAAGCACAATCTAATCCAACCAGTCTTTCAAAAGTTATCCGGTATATAAACGACGACTATTATAATTAAATCAACAGCAACGACGACACCTTACACACAGACAGCGACGTAAAAAAATTTTTCTAACTCAGGGGCCTCAAAACGTCGACATTTAATGAAATTGGAGATGTTGTAAATATCTTAATGACCAACCCAAAATTTTGAGGCTCTATTTCTTTTGCAGAATTAGGTTTGAATTTTGAGTGTTTACCTAATGGCGCACCTATTCCTTGTACACCTCGTGCCGGAACTTCTTATTCTCGAAACACACAACATTCCCCAGATATGTCTCGTTCGCCTGTGAGATCCGGATCTAGGTCTCCTCATGTCAGACATTCTCCTTACAAGATAAAACCCGCCAGACGTCCTTCTGCAGAGAGTTCTTCTCCTACCAAACACATTGTTCCTCCTACCAGGCTTCCTTCTTCTGACAAATGTGGATATGGTCTTGAAGATCTTGAATTTATTCAGCTTGCTTCCAAGGTGAATCCGAACCGTATATTCGTACTTCGAAGGTACGCCTTCCCTGTCGATACACCAATTAAAATGAGAACAATGCACAACCTAAGCCCTATGCCAACAGAAGAACAAATTGTTTTATCAACATCCGATGGCGACGTCTTTGCAATTTTGGAGAGTACTTATATTCTTGCGGGAATTTATATTTATCGTAAAGGTGATAGAAGAAGGGTGAAAATAAACATGGAAACCGGCAGAGTTACCTTATTGACACCAAACGAAGTGGAAGAAATTCCAGTAGGCCCTAAACGCCATATCACAACATCTTTTCAAATAACGCGGGTAATTGAACCGTAAACTGTAATCCTCCACACCATTACTTTATTTTCTTTAAAGTAGAACTAACAATGAGTATTGTTTGTGATTCAAAGTCGCATGAAATGTGCAAGCAGGTCTTAACTAAAAGTAATAATAAAATGTGTTATGGTTATCAATGCTTTAAACTTTCGTAAATGCCGCAGTCAGTCTTTTTTTTCAAGCAGATAATAGAGTCTTTTTCAATTAAAATATATAAAGATTACTAAAAAGGCGTAGAAAAATTAATCCAAACAATATTGACGTTTTTCTGAAACATACGAGATCTATAAAAATACTGTAATTTTCCAAAGGGAAAATAGACATGATCAATAATAAATTGTTTAAACAATTATGTTTCTTTATACTAATCATTAAATTCCGCAACAAGTAAGTATTAATTAAACAATTCTTTCAGCCAACTTTAATTATTTAGTTAATTGATGTAGCTGCGAAATTGAAAACAGGGTGAAAATTTTAGAAGAAAAACAAAGTAAAATTCTGCAAGCTATTCTAAGAGAATATTTATATATAAATAGTAGTAAATTAATTAAAAAATTTTGCTTAATTTTTTTAATTTTAGATATCCAACTTGTTTATAAGGAAATCTTTTTTTATTTTGGAATAGAACATCAGAGTTTTGGATGTCGTTTTAGCGCCTTTGAGCGGCTTCGATTGACCTATTGACAATCCTTCGATGAAATTTCATGATGACTCAGCAGCCTTTTAAAGTTTATGTAGAAATATAACACAGGTTATATATAGGGCATTATTCCTCAACTGCCCCAACTCAAAAAGTCATGTTTTTCGATTGTCTCTCAATTCTGGGAATATGTTCGCCTACCCAACAGTAGTTAATCTACAAACTTATAGACCAGTATTACCAATCCTCCCCAAGTGAGGGGGGGTTGAATTTTCAACCCCAATGCCTGCAGGGGTAGTTTCAAACGCCTGTAACTTCCTTTCTAATATCGCGATTTAAAATTTTTATGAGGGTTTTGGAAAGTGCTTTTTACACGCTTTCATTCTATTATATTATTCATAACAAAAAAAAATGTTTAAACAATTTTTTCAATAAATCAATTATTTATTTAACTTTTTTCGCAATTTAGGCATCTACGATTTTTTTTTAAATAGCCTCAAAAGAAAGCTTGACTTTTTTACTATGAAAAATGTCTAATAAGAAAA
>NC_046659.1:113767743-113811058 GCF_010883055.1 Belonocnema kinseyi | reverse complement strand
CTGAAGATAAATGATTCCTCACTATTATAATTTATTATCCGACAATAATTGGTTATTGCTCTTGCAATTTTTTAAAACAAATACATGATTCAACCAACTTCTAACGTATAAAGTGTTTGAGTCAATAAAGTACTAACGGATTAGTAATTAACGCCTGTCGTCAGCCTACATCCTATCAAGTTATAGTTTCCAGAGTCTACCACGTGGAGGTGACAGTGCGATTTTAGACTCCTTTTATCTGCAAGATGATTCGGGATGCTTAATTTTAGTGAGTCCCCTCGCCTCTCACTTTCTGGGGTGCTTGATTTTAGTGAGTCCCCTCGCCTCTCACTTTATGGGGTGCTTGATTTTTGTGAGTCCCCTTTCCTCTTACTACACAACCTCTTTATGCTATTCGCCTCTTCTACGTACCAGCTTTCCACTTTTTTGGAGTGCTATTCTGCTTTCGATTACGTTTAGGCTTCGGGAAAACCTCACTTTTCTCCTCATAGGAAAATCGTTTCAGATCCAGCTGTCCCTTTGGGTTCGGAGCGAATGAATGATATTTGAGTGTACCTGGTATCGTCACAGCCTTACTAAATCGATCTGCTAATTTTATTGTCATCGCTGCATGCTCTTCTTTGCTACTGAAGAATACGACAGTTTCCTTCAAGTTTTCTCTACCCCATTCAAATAACTCGTAAGCTGTTAAGATCTGATTCTCAGCTGAACGTTGCAATCTGGCTCTTGCAGCAAGACGCTTCAGATTATCTCCGATTCCATCACATGGTCCTTTTCCATGGGCAGTTGGATGGAAAGTCCAGTCTGCCGGGATGCCAAAATCTTTTTCATGGCACAGAAGGTTCGCAAAGTTGTATTTATTCTTAAAATGCTGTGGTGCTCCATCTGTGACATAATGAAATATCTTAGGATTGAAACGCTTCTTAAGATAGTCAACAATTAACCTTTGGTATAAATGCACAGCAACCGTGTCATGGTGTAAGTTGTCTGAAATAATAGCTATGCTCACATGCTTCAATTCGTTCTTCTCTTTATAGTAGATAACTACTATAAAATGGACGAAGAAGAGGCGAACAGCATAAAGAGGTTGTGTAGTGAGAGGCAAGGGGACTCACCAAAATCAAGCACCCCATAAAGTGAGAGGCGAGGGGACTCACTAAAATCAAGCACTTCAGAAAGTGAGAGGCGAGGGGACTCACTAAAATTAAGCACCCCGAATCATCTTGCAGATAAAAGGAGTCTAAAATCGCACTGTCACCTTCACGTGGTAGACTCTGGAAACTATAACTTGATAGGATGTAGGCTGATGACAGGCGTTAATTACTAATCCGTTCGTACTTTATTTACTCAAACACTTTATACGTGAGAAGTTGGTTGAATCATGTATTTGTTTTAAAAAATTGCAAGAGCAATAACCAATTATTGTCGGATAATAAATTACAATAGTGAGGAATCATTTATCTTCAGAAAAATACTGTTCATTTTTAAGAAAGTGCTTGTTACTTAATATTTTTTCATAATAACTATAAAAATTTTTAACTTCTTCAAACTTACTGGTTAACATTACTGAATAGTTTTTTCCGATGACTTCATGCAATTTTGGATCAATGTGAGTAATACAAAAAATGGCATACTTGAAAACTGTTCCGCGGTATGCTGCCGCATAACGCCTGAGTTAAATAAACAATTGATTGATTTAAAAAATTGTTTAAACAATTGTTTTTGTTATAAATAATAAAATAGGATGAAAGCGTGTAAAAAGCACTTTCCAAAACCCTTATAAAAATTTTAAATCGCATAATTAGAAAGGAAGTTACAGGCGTTTGAAACTACCCCTGCAGGCATTGGGGTTGAAAATTCAACCCCCCTTCACTTGGGGAGGGTTGGTAATCCTGGTCTATAAGTTTGTGGATTAACTACTGTTGGGTAGGCGAACATATTCCCAGAATTTAGAAACAATCCAAAAACATGACTTTTTGAGTTGGGGCAGTTGAGGAATAATGCCCCATATATAAGACAAGCTTTGTTTAAAAGAAAATTGGATCTATGCGGCGAAATTATTAATTTCCAGATTGATGTCCAAATTTTCAATTGAAGAAATTATTTTAAAAGAAAAGAATTTTCAAACTTTTACATTAAACTAAAATGATGGATGAATCTTTGCAAATTAAAAAAAAATTGTTTATCTTAGACCAAGAAGTTGATTCTTGAATGAAAAAGTAGAAACTTTTACCCGAATAATTAAATTCGCAACTAAAAACAGATTAATTGTAAATCAGAAAGAAAGGTTAGATTTGTACAAAAAAAAAAAACGAATTTTCAACAAAACCCTTACATTCTTAATCAAATGATGACTTTTTGAATAACATTATGAACCGTCAACAACAAAAAACAATGAATTTTTGAAAAAATAGTTTAACACAAATTTTTGGTGAATTTTTGTGTGAGATAATACTTAAACATTTTTAACAAAAATAATGTTTGGAAATATTTATTATTGTTAATAATATTCTCTTATAATAATGCTAAAGACTGGCAGTTAAAAAGAAAATCTCCACTTTTTGTCCAATTTTCAATTAGATTAGGATACTTAATTATTACTAAAGTTAACATAGTTAATTTTCTAATCGATTTATTATTGTTGATAATATTCAATTTTAATAATTCTAGAAAGTTGGGGTTATTTATGAAATTTGCAATTATTAGTCTACTTTTTACTTTAAGTGAGTTATTAATTAATTCAATTTAGCAAAATTAATTATTTACACAAACGCTTTTTATTTATAACTATCATTTCCTCATCAATGCCAGATAGTTGCCGTCTCTTTTGAAATCTTTTACTTTTTTCCACTTCCTATTTAGTATAGTAACAAATAATGCAAGTTAACAAAAATAGTGTTTCCAAACGTATCGCTGTAACAATTTAAAAATCTCTAGGCGGACAGATTCGTAAGAACCTATTTTTCTGATTCAGGGGTACTGCAAACGTGAACATTTGACCAAAAAAAGGAGATGGGGGTCAAATTTTAAACAAAAATCTAATAACTTCTCTGATGCAAATGTACAGGTAAAATGTTAACAAATGCATTTGAGGAATATCCTGTTCCACATACTTTATGTAATAAAAGTTTCCAAAGTAATTCTAAGAAAGATCTATATATTAAAAAGAAAGGTTCTCAAAAAATTTAAAGTATTTATGAAGCACAAATATCTCACGGGGGCAAGTTAATCAGATAAGATAGTCGATGAGATAGCAAATTCAGTATATATATACTGAATTTGCTATCTCATCGACTATCTTATCTGAAAGCGTCGTCGGGTTGCGGATAGAGGGTCCCTGTACCAAGAGTTTCTGCTGAATATGGTTACAAAAATGCATAGGCAGTCACAGACAATTATCCAGGGATGATCCCGAAGGAATTAAAGCCCAAGCGGAGGTGTGAAAACCATGCCGAAAGCTGAATGGCACCTGGGTGAGGTGTCTAGAACGCGTTGTTCAAAACAACAGAACGCGCAGGGTTCGCGACAATGGGTCGGGAAATTATGCCAACCACTCTAGAGCTGGGGAAGCCAATGAAGATGAATTCAATGCAATGGATCGACGAAATCTCGAGACGTTTAGGTGGACGAAGCAACTAAATCTCGACTTGCTAGAGTGCTACGATGCGAGTGTTACACCTGAACGGAATTAAATGGCACGATTGCATGCTCTGTGGTGCGAGAAACACCCGGAGCTATCACACTTTTCGCATTAACGTCTTCAAACCCATGCCGATGTTGTCCAAAAAAAGGGCTATGTAAGCAAAAGGCCTACTCTACCACAGCCAAAACAAGCCGGTAACAGAGAAAGAAAGGCGACACCTGCCGAAAATAGGCAACTTAATTGACCCGAAGAATTACAGGCTGAACACACTGTATAAGATATAAGATATTCAATATACAATATAAGATATTCACATCCTAAATAATAGGATTTTTCGGGCGATTGAACCTGTGTAGCAAGAAATGTATGAACGATGCGGCTCAAAGAAAGGCGTAGCAGGATCTCGGGAGAACCTACTCATCCATATATGTGTCTGCAAAGATGAAGCATACCACCAGCGTAACCTGTCGATCGCCTAGATTGATTAACGGAAAGCTTTCGATTCGACCTTCCATAAACTTATCATCTGTCTTTTGTAAATCTTGAAGCTTCATGCGCAAATCGTGAGGTGCATAAAGAGATTGATGCCACTTTGAAAAACAGATTTACTATCTCGTCTGAAAAAAATCGTGTGACAACTAACAAGTTCACCTTTCAGAGAGGTATCTTTCAGGGCAATATCATGAGCCGACTCCTCTTTTGCCTAACATTATTGCCAGTGACTAGCACTTCGCCATTCCGACGGTTGCTTTTGCAGCAAACCTGCAGATCGAAAGTACAAGGTGACTGATGTATTTTACATGGACGGTCTTAAGATCTATGCTAAAAACAAAGAGCAACAACATCTAGCTCTAGGGATGGTCGAACGATATACTAAAGAAATGGGAATGGAATTTGGTTAGATGAATGCGCCAAGATTTATTTGAAGCGAGGAAAACTAAATGGCATCCCTGAAGACCCTGTGCTCGTTGATAGAAGCGCTATACGACACATTTGCGCTGGAGAGACTTATACATGCCAGGGCGTGCCACAAAGCATGCATGAAAAAACAAGCATGCATCTTAAGTCTTCTGTTCCACAACTCTACATCTCACGCCGTCAAGATGGTAGCGGAATATTGAATCTTGAATGTCTTCACAACAGGATTATTCTGGGTACAGCACATAGAGTCGCAAATGGAAGGGACCCTCTTCCTAAAATGGTCAGGAAGCACGAAGAAGTGGGCAAAGGAGCGTTTCTATACAGAGCAGCGGAGAAGGCTACTGAAACACTCGGACTTAGCTTTAGTATTAGGGGTAAGTAAAATGCATCAAATTTTATCTACCTCGAGTACTCACTCCTGAAAGCCTGTATTAAGAAAAAACAAAAAAAAAATTCCGTCAACAGCTCCTCGATAAGAGGATGTGCGGCATCTTCCATAGAAATGTAAAGGATCAGTCAATGTCGTGCGAGCTAACTTTTACTTTCCTTGAATTATCGGGATTGAAGTCTGGCACAGAGGGTTTCATTTTGGCATGTGAGGACGGTGTGATTTTCACCTTAACATACCGCCGCCACATTTCGAGCCCAGACATTCCCGATGATAGCTGCAGGGCGTGCCATGCACACCGCGTGCATTTAGTACACATACTATCTAGTTGTCTAACTAATGTGGGAACAACCTACACCCAGATGCACAATGCGGCACTAAGAGTGCTTTATTACCATCTCTGTCACTCTTACGGCATTAACCTTAATATCGCTCTTCTAAATGCTCGTAGGGAAATCTAGTAAATTGTCGGGAATGAAAAGTGCCGCTGATACTGAACCCTCATATTCTCCACAATTGTTTCTGTTGCACATTCGCGGCTTGACATGTCAGTAGATTGTTCAATGCCTCAAAGCACCACCACGCATGTAGCGATGTAGTTGTAGTTTCATTCAGGGTCTTTATAGCAGCCCTGCTGCCTTAGAGGATACGGATGTTACATTTATTGGCATACTCTGGTGCCTCTTGGGTGCATTAAAGCTCGTATATAATCGCAGATTATAGGACTGTGGTGTAGAATCCCATCGGAATTATCAAGATCGTTCCACTTATCTAATAAAAGATACTGGATCCTTCTGTCATCTTTTTCCTCGAGGGAACTGTGGACCAGATGTCCCCTTTACTTGTGCCTCCGCATGGTTAGCTTCAGCCTTCTAGAGCTGTCAGTGACATTGATGGTAAGATAGCCGGACTCTAACCCTTTTAGTTTCCTAAATGCCATCGTGGCTATCGAAATCCAGGGTGCTTAACCATACCATCTGGGTCGCAAGAATGCTGCATGGATCCACATAAGTGCTTTCGGTTTCAAGCCCCAGCTTCTCCATATGATTCTCTTTCCGAGCCATAGACTCGCAACTAGCCTTCTGCACTTGTTTTTCAGGTGCTCGTTATATAGCAGCTTCATATCCAAAATGACTCTCAGATATTTAACTCGTTCTTTGATTTCCAGTCGTTCTCTTCGCAATTTAATTATACTCGTAGTTGTTCACTTATACCTGTGCGTAAGTACAACCGGCTCTGTCTTACACAGATTGACCAAGAGTCCTGTCTTCTCGCACCATGAATCCACTATACCAGGTGGTAGCTGCATTACTCCGAAGAACGCATCCAGATGCTGGCCGCGCACGACAACTAGTATATCGTCTAGCAGGGACGACAAAACCCCTCCATGTAGACATAACGAGTTCCATTCCTCGATTGCAATAGTCTCACTATGTGCCATCATGGCTGCCATAAAGGGTCCAATGGCGAGTTCTGTATTGGCCTACCTTATTGCGGACATATCTATCCACAAATCTTTTCACTGTTAAGGTAGTAAAGATGTGAGGATGATCGACTGGAAACCTTAGGTGACCGATCCTGACTGCTTTTCAAATGAAGATACTCTCGTACCCTTCCATGCCGTTGAAACTTGTCCCAACAAACAGACTTGCCCTAGTAAGTCTTACCAAAGGGCCAATGACGATGTCGCCATCCCTCTGTCAGCAGACTGGATATAGGCAATGTTGACCAGGATACTTGTTAGGACTGGAAGACGTCAATCTTACCTAACCCTAGAGGGGGTAACTATTCTGTGGGCATTGTAAAGCCCGGAAAATGTACCTTGATCAGGTAAGCAAAGGTATTCTCATCCGACCAGTATCCCCACCCAGGCAATTTTAGAGTACCAAAAATAGCCTCCGTGTTTCGAAATAGCAACTTATTCAGCCAGTGCACCTCTGCTTCTTTATTGATGTCCATGCAAAATTTGTTCCAGCTTTCTTCCTTTTCCTAACGTATTGCACCCCTGTATTCATCCCTCATCGTCGTAAATGAGGTCCATAGGTCATCCATTTTGTCAGTGTTGGCATGTCTGAATATCTATCTTGTTTCCTTGCGATGCTCTTTGAGCTTCCTTTTGCACTAGTGTGTCTCTACAGCCTTCCAGATTCTTGTTGGTTGGCAATTACTTTCATAAGTACATTTTACGGTTTCCGTAAAATTCTTGGATAAGTTTTTCGGAGTGTTCACGTCTCTGATTGACCTGAGCCCCTCTGAGAGTGCACTCCTTAATTTCGTGGAAAACTGATTCTAGTCCGTTTTTTTTAGATTTCCAAACCATTTAGTACCCACACGTGAAATGGATTTCAGCTCGAACTTTATTTGTGAGTGATCTGAGAGATTCAGTTTAACTGAGACTTTCTACTTCTTGATATATTCTCTAAAACTATCGGTACAGCTAGTATTATCAGTGACCTCCTTTCTAAACGGGTTACGAAATACCGTTGTGGTACACCTGTTAAAAATATCGAAATTAGTTGTTATTAGGTATTTTAGTACATGATTACAGCAGCAGAAGAAAAAGACCCCTTACCTTGCAGTTTTTCATAAGTTTGCGTACTTCCACTGACGGGTTGGTATCGCTGTCAAATGGAAAGTAGACCAATCCCATGACTGGACTTCCTATTCCCTTAAGATATGTGTTCTATCTCCGATCTTTCTTTGCCTCGACAGGCTCCACCTGTTCCTAGCCGGAAACCCTTAAATTAAACTGTGCAAGGTAGTAGAAGGGCCTGTTGTTGAGGTCTCACTAAGTCTTTAGTGAGAGATTAAAATATCTCCATCTGTTGGAGAAACTCAACTTTACCTACGTTGAGATCAGAAACTCCCCAAAGCCTTGTGTCGATCACTGTGTTATGTAACTAATCTTTATCAGCTAGGTCAGCTGCAACAAATACGAAAAACCCTCGACTACAAAAGAGGGTCTCGAATTTTAACCATGGATCCGAGGAAACTCTTTCAAACACCCTTTGGGTAGCCACCCTGAAGAGGTCAAACTGCTCCTTAATGGGCAGTGAGTCCAGGTAGCTCGTATCCGCCACCACCATCGCCAGGAGGTTACTTAGGTTATACAATGCCCTTCAAAAGTTTGTGTTCACTTAGAAAAATCGTTTTTTTTATTTATTGCTTTAATTATACCAGAGCTAAAAAAATGTCGCTTTAAAAGGTCGATTTCTTCGAAATTTTGTTTAAAATAAGCCCAGGGTGAAGTTAATTTGTCTAGTTTTTAAGTAGATATTGCAAAAATAGTGTAAATTACAATGTTTTCTTAAATTTTCAATAACTTCAGAAATTGTCAACGTTTTTCAATGTTCATGAGCTCATTTGGAAGCTTTTTTCACCGTATCACAACCGCTTACGAGTAATAATCTTAAAAATTGTTTTTTCGAATTGCAAGAACTTGAATTTGTAACAAAAGGTTGGAAAAATTTAATTATTATTTTTAGTAACAAAAATATTTTTTTTAAATATATGAAACATATAATCCTGAATTTTCTATTTAATTTCCTCAAAATATATATTTATTCAACTTTTATTCTGATTTGTCTACAGATAAGATGTTTTCCAATTTATCTAACTTTTTTATTACAAATTCAAGTTCTTGCAATTCGAAAAGAAATTTTTTACGATTCATACTCGCAAGCTGTTCTGATGCGGTGAAAAAAAGCTTCAAAATGAGCCCAAGCACATTGAAAAACGTTGACAAATTGATGTCGAAAATGATTACAAAAATTAAATGAAAACTGCTTTCAAACATGCTTCCATCATCTTTCGTTTTTTCTTAAAATACGTTTTAATGAAAAATCCAATAAAAAAAACAAACAGAAATATATAAATAATTATTCTAGTAATTATCTTTGTATTTTTATTTGTTTTTCTATTGGGCTTTTTAATTTATTACAGTTTTTAATTAGATTATCTACCAATCATCTGGATATAACCTCAAGCATCTATTTTCTTATCTTAAGAACCTGCTGTCTCGTTCGATGGGGCCACCGTCGATCATAGGTCTGCACTTCTAAACCATTAAGTGACCACAGTCTGGCTCTCTTGCTCTCTCTCTCTCTTTCTGTCTCTCTTTCTCTTCTCTCTCTCTCTCTCTCTCTCTCTCTCTGTCTTCACAATACCATTTTCTTAAAGCCGGTGCGCCCTCCGCAGCTCCGCAAGCCTCCCTCTGTCTCAATCTACTTATTTTCCGAGACCGGTGAACTCACTTGCAGCTCCGAAGGTCTCCCTTTCTCTATTCTTCCTTCAGGGGTCGGTAAGCTCGCCTGCAGCTCAAAAGTCTCCCTCTCTCTTCAACCAGTTTCTCCTCCCTCCTTTTCCTGTACCTCGGCTTATACCTGGAGACAGGCAGAAACGATCCCATCCTAGATGTTCTACTCTCATTTGCCAACGTTAAGCCGTTCTTCGCGACGCCTTCCTGGAACTCTCCTTTCCCTTCCAAGCGACTTCGACAGAAGGAGGATGACGACGTTATCATCATCGAGAGTGATGAGACGTTCTCTCCACTTACTCCACCTGCCAAGCGTCCTCACTTTAAGGTGCTCCGACGAAACCTTGGCTTCTAAGTCAGGTGGATATCCCTACCTTCTTCCTCTCCTCACGACGGGACACTTTCATCCCTAAAAAGTAAAAAGCAAAAAAATAAGGACATCAGACTGAACACGTGGTTAGCAGAGCTCCCGTCTCGCAGTCCCTTACGCAGTTCTCACAACAGGGCTTCGGTTCCTCTTCGGACTCTACCAGTACGAGCACCTTTCCCGGTACGTCCCGCCTGAGCAACGACTATCAGCAGCAACAGCACCACAAGCTCCCGTTCTCTTAGACCGCCTCCCTTCACCGACCTACGTTTGCCCCCGAACCAGCTTTCAGCACTTTCAACGACGGTTCTCCTAAGAACCGACTTGCAGCTCAACATCCTCAGCAACACTTTAGATCAAATCAGGACACCATTAAAACTCACACCCCCGACTTGTATCAAATTTCTATCAAAAGACAAATCTTTAACATACAGCTGAATTACCAAATGGTGGAAGTTTGAACCAAGAAATATGAATTGAAGTAAATTAATCCAAAAAGACGACATCTTAACTAAATAGTTTGATTTTCTAACAAATTTTTCAATTTCGAAGCTAAATGGACGAATATTCTACGAAACATGTTAATTTCGATCTTAAAGGATTAATCAATCGTAGAAATATCTCAAAAAGTTGTGAAAAATTAAATCAAGCAGTTGATTTTTCAACCAAACATTATGAATTTTTAGCCAAGAAAGATAAATTTTCAACTAAGAAAAATGACTTTGCTACCATAAAAGTTTAAAAATTCTATTGAAAAAAGCCTGATTTCCGACCTATTATATTAAACAAAAAAGTAAAAATTTTTATCCAAATAGATTAACTTACATCCACAAATATAAACTTTAAAAAAGGGCTTTTCATATAAATATCTTAATTTTCTACTAGATTATTAAACATTATTTTGAACTAAAATGATGCGTCAATTATATAAAAAATTGTTGAAGTAGTTAATCTTTAAACCGATGAACAGTTTAATAGTTACATTTTAAGTTTAAAAAATTGATTTATAACTAGAAAATATTTTTTTAAACAAAACCCTAACATTCTTGATCAAAGATATGACTTTTTAAATCAAATGATAAATCTTTGAAGAAAACAGAGTAATATCCGATTTTAAATTGAAGTAAGGTTATAGCGAATTGTGTGTAAGAAAAAATTTGTTAACAAATTCATTAAAATTGTTAATGATATTCTCTTAGAATAATGCTTAAAAATTTCTTTTTTTTGGAAAACGTTTTACTCTTTGTCAAATTGGTCATTCGCGTGAGGTAATTACTTATCTACAGTTAACAAAATTATTGTTTAAACAATTTATCATTGTTACTAATTTTCACTTTGCATAATGCTAGAAATTTGCGGTTATTTCTGAAATTTTTATCTCTGAGCCGACTTTTAACTTGCAATTCTACAGACATACATATTCGTAACAACTTTTTCTTTAGATATTCAACATACTTTGTACAATGAAAGTTTTGAAAGTAATTATAAAAAATTTCTAAATATTAACAAGTAAACATCTGAAAAAATTACATGTGCTTATAAAACATAAGTATTTCACAAGCCAAGCTCATGTGATAAGATATTTCCTAAGATGGTAAATGTATTAGATACAAACGTTAATTGTGTAAACACTATATACTGCCAGAATAACCATTGACTACGCTGCTAACCAAGTTCAATATTAATAGAGTAATTAGTTTTACGCATTTAGAAATAATGAGGATCGCTTCTACTCTGGTTCTGTCGCTCGTGGCCATCCTTAATTCTATTGGTGATTATAAAAATATATCCTTATTTGAAAAAAAAAACATTTTTAAGGTTTAAAAAGCCAGTTAAAATACTTGGAAATACCCAAAAATTATTTGAAATACTTTAAAATACAATTTCTTCCGAAAAAAAATCTTCGCCTTTGTTCGACTGGGAATCGAACCTCATGTCTACCGATTGTCAGTGGAGTTCTCTTACCACTTAACAACTGGAAAGATCGAAAGAAAAATTATTATAATGTTTTAATTCTTTTAAAATGAATCCACATTTATTAAACCCTCTTGATATTCTGAAATATCCTAAAAATCGTTATATATACTCTCCGGTTTCAAGTTTGATACATACTTCTTATGATGAATTCAATTTTTAACCAAATTTATAAGCAGATTGGTAGATTCCTTTTTTTAAATAATTCAGAAACATAGCAAAATTTTTAAATTGGCAAAAAATTAAGGACTATCGTTATGATCAAAAATGAATATATCTTGGAAATTAATATTATAATGGTTCTATATGTTTCGGTTTTGAAGCTTTTTTGGTCTCTTAATCCCACAGTAGAAAACTATTTGCTTGAATAAAATAAGATTATTTGAAACTGTGTTTAATTATTAAAAAAAAGATAACAAAATAAAACGTGAAAAAATATGATAAAATAAATGTATCGTAGCTTGCTTTTAATTTAAAAACACTTCTTTGTGATTGTCTGAGAAAGTTATAAAGAATACGAATTTGTTACAATTTTAAATTTATAAGTGATCAATGGACTATACAATAATAATGCATATTCAGGGTTCTCATGTGCCACTTTTCAACAGAATTTCGATTGCAATATTCCACATTTTTTAAGATTCTACATTTTTTTACTTCTCTATAGAAACTAAAAATTATTTAAAGGCGGATAAATTCTTAATAAAAGAATTCATCATATAAACGAGTATGTAAATTTCCAAGCAGGGAAATCAAGCTTTAACCTAGAAGATTAATGTTCTACCAAAAAAGAATTTGCTACGAGAAATGTGCATTTTTTTAATAGTTGAATTTTTAACTGTAAAATATAGTTCTAAAAGTGAAGATGTTAATTTGAATACCAAAAATGAAAAATTCAATTTTTTAGTTAAAATAATTCATTCTAAAAAAGACGATTTTTCAACGAATTATTTAAAGTTTTTACTGAAATCCATGAATCTTTCTACTTTGTAGTTCCACTTTAAACCATTAAAAAAACTATTCTTGACCAAAAATATTATAGTTGAAAATTTAACCAAAAAAGATTAAATTGGAAATAAAGGACTGCAGGATAAGTATGGATGATCATCAGTCGATCGCCATCTCTGATTATTAATTTATTTAAAAACTGCAGAAAAGTTTCGGCATTTTAAAGAAGTATTCAATGAATTGTATGGGCATCGCCAACTCTTGAGCCAGCGCGCTCTTGTGAAGTGCCCAGAAACTAAACGTAAAGTGCACCCACCCATTTCTGTTAAGAAAAGTTACAGAACCCTATTTCTGTTTTCAACTGAGCCAGGTCAGAGATGTCTTTGGCCAAGTTTCGTGCATGCGCAGTATAATGGTTGCTACTATCGCGCCACTTATGGAGTCCCCGGAAAGCTTACTGTCCCCTCGCCCTGTCAACCCGATTAGTGCGAAAGAAAATAGGCTAGATTGCCGTACCCTTGGGCTGCAGGCTCGCTCAACTTAATAAGCGGGCATGACGTATTTTTATGACTGAGACGCGGTATGATGCACTGGTAAAACAAAACGTTCACAATGAGCAGTTTTGGATGTAAAAAAATTAATTAAAAGCAAGTGACAATTCATGAGTTCCCAACACGACGTCCAATGAGTTTAAAGTGAGTGAAAGCTACTGGAGATGCAGAGTCAAATGTGCTTCTTGAATCGTGATAATTATATCTTTTCACTGAAAATAAGGACAATATAAAGTTAATAAGACCCAAAAAATGAAAAATAGAATTCTAATTATCTTTCATTCCTCATACATAGAAGCTCGGTGAAGTTCTCCTGCTGATCGCAGAATGCGCTAAATGTCGGCATTTATTTTCCACGGAGTTAACCATGCCTGATGGGCTGACGGATGAGTGCTGTTCGAAGGTTCTGCACAGCCTTATAACGTCTTGTCCCTATTCTCGATGATCCGGTGGAGGTGGTGATTACCATAGCGACGTTAGATGGCGGCTAGGATTGGCGGTCCTGTCTCGCGTGGTTTGAAGCTCTCAGAAGGGTGGGGTTCGCAACAGCGCTGAGAGCCGACTGACCGTACTAGCAGTGCGCTTGGGCCTTTTTTGTTTTGATATTAATAACAAGTGAAATTATTAAAATTCTCTCAAGGCTAAATGGCATGTTAAAAATTACTGCAATATTTTAAAGACATACATTTCGATACGTGACTTTTTTTAGATAGCATTAAATTTAAAAATTAAACGCACAATTAATAATTTATATCTTGAACTTTCGCCAGGTTTAGATATTAAGGTTCGAACTCTTACATTATTTAAATATTTAAATTTCATTAATCGTGACTGGTTCAAAAATTCGGCTAAATTTTGGGCAACCTGCTTTCTATCCTATATTAAGTACTTTATAAAATGTAATCTTCCGTTTCTCGTTACAGAGTTAAGTTCAAATTTCGATTGTCTGCCTAATGGCGCCACTATTCCTGGTATTCCATGTACTGGCACTTCTAATTCTCCAGACAGAAAACATTCTCCAGACGAGTCTCTTCCGCCTGTGAGGCTCAGGTCTAGAACTCCTCCTGCCAGACAACCTCTTGCCATAGCTAATCGTACCAGACCTTCTTCTCCAGTTAAGTCTGCTCCCCTCAAACGCATTGTTCCTCCTACCAGACTTCCTTCTTCTGACAAACATGGATATGGGCTTGAGCATCTTAAATTTATTCAGCTTACTTCCAAACTTAATCCGCAACTTGTATTTGAACTTCGGAGATACACTTTTCCTGCCGATACACCAGTTAAATTGAAAATAAGGTATTCCCTTAAGCCTCTGCCGTCCCAAGAACAAATTGTTATGTCAACATCCAATGGTGACGTCTTTGCGATATTGGAGAGTACTAATATTCTTGCTGGAATATATATCTATTATGAGAGCGATAGAAAAAGGGTGAAAATGAACATGGAAAGTGGCAAGGTTATCATTTTGAATCCAAAAGAAGTAGAAGGAACTCCAGTAGGTTCTAAACGCCATATCAGAACATTTTTTCATATAACGCTGTTAAACGAAGTGTAACCCGCAACCGTTCATACTATCAGTTTTTTTTCAAATGTTGAACTAAAATAGAGTATTTTTTGTGATAAAAAGTCAGATGAAAAGTTAGAAGCAAATTGTAACTAGTAATAATAATTAATAGTTAATGTATTATGGTACTTAATTCCTCAATCTTTCGTAAATACCCCCCCCCTCCCCACCCGTTGCTCGTTTTCGGAAACAATTAAAACAGTTTCTTTTCACTTTAATGGACTTAGATCAGTAGAAAGAGCCTGAAAAAACATACCCTAACCGTATTAGGTAACATTCTTTTATCGCCATAAGAAACGTTGCAAATCGTGAAAATTCACCATATCCTTAAAAACACAACATTTTCGAAAAAAAATACAGTGAAAGTCTCAGACTGGGCCGATTATGGAACTGAAGAAAGTAGAAAATTACCCAATTCAATGCTGTTTCGTAGAAAATGCTTTGGTTTGTTTACGCCTGAGCGATCGCTGCTCACGACGCGTAGCATCTTTTACTTCTACTTGCGGCCCGGCGTCAATTCTCGGAAGAACTATATCAGACGGCCCTATCTCAAAGTTTCGTTCTAGCTCTAAGCAATTATAAATTATTTAAGCAATTATCGCTGATCTAATAATGCTAATCATACATTACCTTGATGATTCTAGCAATATATGAATAGAATATGGTTATAAACAATAATTTATTAATGAATCATTACTTTTAGTAACTTTAATTATTTAGGTTAAATTTATAAAGTAATTTTTTATTGATATATGGCTAATTTTAAAGATAAATTTTAGGGTAAGCTAAATACGCGTAATATCGACGATTCCGTCCAAAATGTGCAAAAGCGTATTTTTTATGACTAGCGCGGGTATTTAAACAATTTTTATTATGGTTTATCTTTTTAGTTGGAAGTTAATCAACTTTGTTAAAAATTGCATTACTCAAACAAAAATAAACATTTATATTTCTAGGCTGAAAACTGAATTTTAATATTTCTATTTAATTCAACCTTTTTCTTCAAAACTGATTTATTTTGTTCGGAAATTAATCTGATTTGTTAAAAATTAATATTTTAAGTTAAAACGTTTTCCGCTGAAAATTATACCTTCTTCTGAAAAAAATCAAATTTTTGGTTTGAATTTATTATTGTGTGAAAAAGTTTTTAAATGTAGTTCCAAATTCCACTATTTTCCCGAAAAATAATCATTTTGTTCGAAAAATTAACTGAGTTGCTGAAAATTCGTCATTTTCGTTTAGAATTTCTTCCATTTAGTTGTAAATATAAGTGATTGGTCACAAAATATGCTCAATACATTTTTTATAAGAAATTTAACTGAATTGTTGACAAATGGTCATTTTAATTTAAATTTCATATTTTTTTGAATGAAAGTTTTTGGTTAAATATTCACCTTTTTTTAATTAATCTTTTTGACGATGGGTTTTCCTATCTTTAAATTTAATTCTTTTGTTGAAAATTTCTCCTATATGACGAATTTTTTGTCAGAATTGGTTGCATTTTCGATTTAAAAAAACAAATTTCTGTAGAAAATAGTTGAATTTTTAGCAAAATAATTTTTTTTGCAAAGTCGTCACTTTGTAACAAAAAATATTTTGCTAAAAATTCAACCTTTTCCTTAAAAAATCAGTTTTTTCAAATAAAAAATTCAACTAATTTGCTGAAAATTGTTTATAAAAAAAATCATCTTTTTTGGTAAAAAAGTTCATATTTGAAAATTCAATTGTCTTCTACTAAATTGTGATTTTGGCTTGAGAATTTAACTATATTGTGAAAATTTAGATATGATGTTGAAAATTTTAGTATTTTTTTGTTTGAAAAGGTTATACTTTTTGTTTAAAAATTTAATTAATTTGTTCAAATTTCATCTTCTTGGATTACATTTTTTTGTTTCCACGTTTTTGGCTGAATATTCAACCGTCTTATAAAAAATCGCCTTTCGGCTTAAATTAATTATTTTGCAGGAAACTAAAGAGTCTAGTTTAAAATTCAACAATTTGTCCTAAAAATCATCATTTTTGTTGAAACTGAAAATTATTGGTTAGAAAATTATGTCAGAAAATCAAGGACTTTGTTGAAAAAAATTCATTTTGTTTGATATTCATCTATTTTTTTCTTTTTTAAAAATTTACCTGAATTATTCAAAATTCTTTATTTTTAAATAAATTTTTGTTTGTACGAAAGTTTTGGGTTTGAAACTCAACGGTCTTCGGAATATTTGCCTTTTTGGCGTCAGGATTCAACTATTTAGCAAGAAAGGCTTATTTTGCTTAAAATTAAACAATTTTCTTAATGAATTATTTTTTTCAAAAATTAGACTAATTAGCTGAAAATTGGTAATTTCAGAATAAAAATACATATTTTTGGTACGAAAGTTCTTGGCAGAATATTGAACAGCTTTTCTAACCTTTTTTTTTTTGAAAATTTTTTACTTTTGAGTGAAAATTGATTTTTGTTTGGTACAAAACTTCTTGATTGAAAATGCAATTGTCATCAAAAAATGGTCTTTTTTGGCTTCAAGATTCAACTATTTTGTAAAAAACAAAATATATATTTCGCTAAAAATTCAACTATTTTCTTCATAAAAAAATTTTTTTTCAATAAAAAATTCTGATAATTTCATTAAAAAAACATCATTTTTTATCAAAAATTCAACTGAACTGTTCACCAATGGTCATTTTGGATTTAAATTTCATATTTTTTGTATAAAATCTTTTGGGTGAATATTCGACCTTTTTAAAAACAATTAGTCTTTTTGAATCAATGATCCAATTTTTTTTGCCTTTAAGATTGAACAATTTTGTGAAAATTTTAATTATTATGTTGAAGATTTAACTATTTTTTTAAATGTCATATTGCTTGTTAAAAAATTCAACATATTTGCTTAAAATTCATCATTTTGGATTATAAATTTAACCTTTTTTTATAAAAGTTTTTGCTTGAAAATGCAACTGTCTTTTACAAAAATTATCCCATGTGGCTCCAGGAATAAACTATTTTGTATAAAATTTAATTATTTTTTGTTATGTAAATATTCCTACAAAATTCCAGTTATTTTGTATTAAAGTTTTACTTTTCTCCTACCATTCGTAGGAAGCCGCTGAAGATTTCTTGAATTTAATCAAAAAAGTCGCATAAAAATCTGCTATCCAAGATCCATGGACATTCACTTAACTTTTCAAACAACTATTTTTTCCGTATAGTTTTAAACCAGATTATACAAAAAATCGTTCATTTTTTTTCATCCTTCTTATCAGAATATTAGCGTAATATTAATTCTTGAAACAATTACGCATATTTTGAGGAAACAGGTTGACGTTTAATGACAAGCTGGATAATGTATATTCAAGATCTTGGAAATTGAACGTCGAACCTAGATTGAGACATAATTTGCGTTAGGTAGGTACACAGACGTTTGACGTTTCAGGCAAGTGCAGCGTGAAAATTATTCGAAGCCTGTCGGCAAATTTCTGGACGAAGAGTAGAAACTGGAAGTTACACTGAAGTCAGTGTGGGTTGCTTTGGTTGATTGTGTTATTATGTAGACACACTAGGCTGAGATTGCTCATGGCGGAAGTCCAAACCAGGACAGGGGACCTAGTGAATACAAACACTTCCTGGTTCATTAACGGGCACGGGATTATCAAATAATAACTTGTTATCTGTCACGAATTAACATTTTGTCCCCAAGGTACGTGCAAAAGATCGATACTGTTATGTGTCAACTTCCCTCTAGGACCTGGTCCCAGACAGCACTTCAGTCTCTACCCACAAATCATTCCGAGTTACATTCCCTCGATACATCAAAGTGCCAATGTATCTATGTCATTCAATTTATTATTTTTAAGATAAACTACTCTATTCTGAACTTTTAAATTATTATACAAACTAGCAGAGAATACAGGGTCTTGAATTTTTATTTTCTAATATTGCGAACACAAACCTACCAGCAGAAAGCATAAAATAAATAATATCTGTGTTTATTAATTTTCTCAAGGGACTAACATGAATTTGACTGATTACTAGTGTGGACCGAAAAAACTTAAAATGATTTTAATGTTTATTAATGATACTGAAAATTTTATTTGTGGCATTGTAAACAAATGCAAACATCTGCGTTCGAATATTTATTCTTTGCATTTGGAATGCTTGAAAAAAACTTTATTTATAAAACTTTATTTATATGCGTCTTCATATTCTGAATTGTCTACTTAATTAAGTATAGTCAATGATTAAGTTTTTCAAAGCACTTTTTTCAACGTTATTTTTCACGAATAAAACAAAAAGTACGCGTCCTATCAGGAAGTGATTCTTTACGAGACTGTTGATCTTTTTTGCGATAACCATTTTTGTTAATTCATATTTTTTCGTATCCCACATAGTTTGTCCACAAAATGGAATTTTGTATTTTCCATTATTTTTTGTGCAATAAAAATTTCAATTTTCGATTTTTTAATAAAATCCAAAAATTTGTTGTAATAGTCTTTTATAGCTTTCAAAAATAAATGTTTTTCTTTTTTTGACTTTTTTTTATATCGTGCGTTTCTCGGCTTCAAATTTTGATTTTCAGTTGATTAAAAAAATTTTGAAAACGTTATAACTCTGAGAATTTTTTTCTTATCGAACAAAGTTATCAAGATAAATTGTTTGTTCTTTTTAATAATATAAATATTCGTACATAGAATTTTCAAACTCAGAAAAAAGTGGTCTCAACAATTTTCAAAATGCGCTCACTTTTTGAATTTTTATCAAAAATGGCTGGTTCACGAACTCGTCCTTTCTTTTAAGACCTAAGAAAAGTGTGCCAAAGATGAATTTGATTCGTTCATTTTTTCGAAAGTTATCGTGTATACAGGCGGACGGCCGGACGGACAGACAGACAGACAAACGATATCGTGAAAACATGATTTTCGGATTCAGGGGGCCTTGAAATGTGGAGATCCGTTGAAAAAGTGTAAGGTCAAATTTCCGACAATTCTAATACTTTCTCAATCATAAATGATGAGAATGTAAAAAAATTAAAAATGATGTTCACAATTGGGCGGGTATGTTTTATAAAAGTAAATGAGCCCAGAATTAAATTTTAATCATTTTTATACATTGCCTGAAATTGATTGAATTTTTGATAATTCATGGTAATATTACAGGTAATTTATGGTTACTCACAAGAAATCGCCCAAAATTCAACTAAAAAATGTCTGTAAATTTCTGGAATTTTCGATCGTTCACGTTAATTTTACAGATAAACATGGTAACTTACCATAAATTACACAAAATTCAATTTTAAACATTTTTATAAATTTCTGGAAATTTTTGGTCCTTTTTGGTAATTTTACAGTTAAATATGTCAAATTACCATAAATCACATAAAATTCAATATGAAACGTTTTCATAATATTCCGTAAATTTATAAAATTTTTTTAGAATTCATGGTAATATTACATTTAAATATAGAGAAATTGCCCAACCTCCTATTTTTAAATTTCTATAAACTACCGGACATTTTCATAAATTTCTTTAGAATTTTGTTAATTTACGGTAATCTGATGAATTACATACGGTAACTTTCATTGAATTACAGCAAAATTGTATTATCAGCAACCAAAATTTCCTTAGAGTTTTGACAACGATTGGCTTGTTTATCGTAAAATGCGAGCAAAAAGATGTATAATTTTCATTATTCCTCTTTGTGGTCACTTTTCACTCCTCAGGGAGTAAAAAGTACAACCTTAGTTGGGTGGAACAGGGCTGAATTCATGCACGTGTAATACAAATATTCCTTATAATCAAACAAAGTAATTATTTAAAATTCAAAGATATATAGATAATTTCTTTGTTTATTAAAAAGAGCATCAAAAAATAAAAAAACGAAAAAATTTTTTTTCTCTAAAATTTAGATTACATTACTGTTTAACTGTTTGCTTTAATGTTAATTACTTCAATAGATTTTACAACAAAAAAATTAATAATACTTTCTTTCATAGACAAACAATTGTAGAAATTAGAAAATTTTCAGTCGACCTACTCAGGCAAAAGGTGATGAATTTTTAACAAAAAGTTTCAATCCTTAATCAAATTTTTGAATTTTATATCTGCAAAGATGAATTTCCAACCAATTGGTCTTTTCAACTTTTGTATGAAATAATTGCCCATAGGTTATTCTCCACAAAAATTTAATATTCGATATTTTAAATAAAAAATATTTCAATTTTGAATCCAAAACAGTTAAATTTAACCAAAAATATAAAATGCCATTCAATTAATTGAATTTTCAAGCCAAAGTGGCGAATTCTCACAATCATTAAATTTTAAACCAAAAAAATTTATGTTCAAGCAAAAGTAAAATGTTTAAATTTCCAGTTGAAAAAATGGATAAGGGAAATAATTGTTAACAAAATAATTTAATTTTAAGACAAGCAAATACAACTTTAATTGAAAATCTAACTACTTGAAAAACTGTTCAACTTTTATTCGAGTACTTGAATTTTCAAAAAAAAAAAATGATATTCTACCAAAAAAGTCAAATTTATAAAATAATACATACACTTGCAAATACATAGTTTAATTTTTATCTAAAAACGATAAATTCCCAACCAAACATGGAGAAAATTAAATCTTCAATCAAAAACTTCATTTTCACATAAAAGAAAATGATTTTTTACAACCTCGTTAGAGATTTAATTAACTTTATGAATTTTAAACAATTTTGTTAAAATATTTAGCAAGCATTATAATTTTCAGCTAAAAAAATAAATTTTTAACAAAATCCCTCATGTCTTAACCAAGAAGAAATATTTTTCAGCATAAAAGATTCATTTTTAACCAAAAATATAATAATAAAAATTTTAAGGGGACCCTTGGATTACTAGAAAATATTAACATATGTCCTTATTATCATTCATATAAAAATTTCCATTACTGATAATTCTATTTAAAATAAGATTATATGTAGGTTGGATTTATTTCGGAATGTAGAAAAATCATTTCATGTAAATTATCAAACAAACCTCTTTTTCGCAAATTTGATCTAAGTTCACTTATTTGTGTGACGTGAATTATTTCGAAAGGGTCAAAAGATAAAAACTCATAAAGTTTCAATCGATTTGGAGGAAAATACTGCAAGCTTTAATAATTTTTTCGCAATTGTCATTATAGATAAGCATCATCCAAAACATTATTTTCGTCTTAACATTTAAACAGTACTCTTGAAGTACGTAGTTGTTTCAATATTTCAGATTGATTTCATAATTGCATATACTAAACCTAACTTCACTTAATCATATCATAAAATTTCTTTGAAAATAAATCCCTGCACTTTCTTCGCAGCGCCACATTACTCGCTTTTTTATACACGTGACTCACCAATTTCATTTTAAAAATTACATTGGATTACATGAGATGGTAGAGACCTACTGAAAGTAGATATAATTTGTTTTCGAATATGCATCGGCTTTCAGATATTGTATCCCAATTTAAATTTAAAAAGTTTATCAGTAGGAAAATTAGAAAAGTAGGAAAAGAAATTCGAATAACCGGTGCGGAGTTCTTTTTGAAGTAAGAAGAATTAATTATAGATTTTTAAGTTCATATCCAATTTGTCGGAAAAAGAAAGCTTCTCAGATGGATACATGGAACTAATAGGAGAAGACATGGACCTGGATCTTTTAAGAGGAAAAAAACTCTCTGAATAATTAATTTGGCTGGAGAAAATTTGGCAGGAGGATACCTGACAGGAGGCTACCCAGCAGAAGGATGTCTGACAGAAGAAGAAATGAACTTGGAGCTCAGCCTCGCAATAAAAGAAGAAATTTTAGGAGAATAAGAAGTATCGGTATGAGAAGCAACAAGAGTGCATTCGTTATTAAGCAGCAAGGACTAGAACGTAAACCTACCTCTACAAGAAGAAACAGAGAATTTAGTTTTTCTACAGTACGTAATATAACACAGGATGCGGATTTTTGAAAATTAATTCTGAATTTCAAAATCAGTCACATGATTAAGGCAATTCAAAATCTTGAATGTTGTGAATTTTTCAACCTGAATTTATAATTATGTCAAAAGTTTCAGATATAAATTGGCCATCCATAAATTACAGATTTAAGAAATGTCAACATTTATTTTAACCAGTTACTATGACTCATTTTTTTCTTGATAAAAACAGTGAATATGAAGTTACCTTAGGGAATAAGTAAGGAATTGTTAGCTAGCTACTTTTTTCAGAAAGAATAACATAAAGAGTTGATACTTTTTCAGTAACAGAAAAAAATATTTTTAATATCATTATGGTATCAAGTTTATAGAACTAATCCAAGAGTTGTGGATATAAGCGATAACTGAACAGAGTTTTATGTAATACCGAACTGTTGAAAAAAATATTTATTAAGGCCTTATTATGAAAAATTTCTAATAATTTTTAATTTGTTGAATAACCCAGGAAAGAGAAGATAAATTAAGCAATTCAATATTTAACAATAAACTCTTATTTATTCAAACACAGTTTTTAAAACATTTTATTATCAAATCGCAGTCGTATTTGTTACAATAACAGAGTCTTTCAACATTTCAGAGGGGTATAGTTGTTTAGTTGTTCATAGAGACAACTTGTATTGTTGCAGGTTTCACCTGCAAATTACTTTGTTTTGTTTTTGTTTTTACTTGTGTGTGAACAGTTCCTTTCTTCTTGGAGTGAGTATCCACGAGAAGAACAAGGCTCGATCAATGGCTAACTGATTTGATTTTTTTAATATTGTCTTTATTTGTGCTCTGAAATGTTTCGTCATTTCTATTGTTTTTGTTTGACAGACTGTCGCGGGATTTTCATAAGCAGCAGGAAGAGGAATCAGTCCTGTTAATTCTTTAGTGTTTCTTTGTGTATGACATTCACCGAGTTTTAAGTATGAGAGGAAAATGGATGAAGGAGTATACCAAATTCTCGCTATCAGTCAAGTGTCGGGGGTCGCCTTTAAATAGCCTTAGAATGATTTTAGGGGGATAGAAACGTAAAGAGTGAGCGCCGCATGACTTGTTTCTAATTGAAATATATATATATATATCTATATTTATAATGTCGCAACCACACTCGCCCTACTGTCTTGAAAAACTGCCTGAGCCAGCAGTTCTAGGAAGGCTGAGAACAGGGTGATTGAATGCGACAGTTTGGTTTAGTTTTCTTTAAAGTATCATTCATCATCAAGATTCGACGATACGTATGATGAACAAGAAAGGCGGGTTTAAGTCACAAGGGTACAGGCAAAACCGTGGGTATCAGGTGCGATTTAAATTTTACCGCCCTAGATTCGCTGCATGCGGGTCCCGAAGTCTTTATCCATACGCCATCACACTGCGACAACGCCGACGACAAGTTTTGACCACCTGCGCAGGAGGGATGAGTTGGGGCGACTTACGTATTGACGATTGAAGCTAACTCATAGGCTTTCGTCGATAGACGTGGACACATGTAAAATTGTTGTTTTTTGTTTGCTTCAGGGGGCAATTTTAATCACTTATCTCAGCTCACTTTTTGTAAATTCAATGAATCATTTGCTGGTTATTTTATTTCAAATTTTTAATTATTTCTTGGGGGGGGGGGGTATTTACTTTAGAAAGTCAAGCGTGATAACGTGTTGCTTTTTCACTTTATAGAGCTCATATATTGTATAATTTTCGGAATATATTCCGTATGCTATTCATGTTTCTCAATATAAAACCGATGCTTCATTATCTAAATTTTAAAAGACCTCTCAAACCTGTCTTACTTAGTTGAGCCTTTTAGGAACACACGCCACTTTTCGAAAATGCTGTCTGACGTCGGTGCATTGTTCATTTAGTTTGAATTAGTGTCATTTTCTCTTCTCTCATGTCGGCAAGTTGAGACTTACCTAGTTCCATAATTTTATTTAAATTTAAAGTCCTGGGAGAAATAAAAATTCGAATTTCCTTACCAGATAAAATGATGAAGTGTAATTCTTTAGTGAAATAATTTATTTTTTGTTAAATAAAATGAGGAACTGAGAAACCCGGCTTTGAAGGAAAGACATAAAACATAACAGCACAGTGCATGAAGGCGTGCAAATAAAAAGCATGCCAATACAAAAATATTAAAAATTAGAAAGATAAGGTATAAAGAAATTTGGGTACGAGAATGTGCTCGTTGGATGTACTCATATGGCTGATATAAGACTGTGAAGCCTAGGGGTAGACTGAAAGACCCCTGAATATATGGTGAGAGAAGAGGTGAAAAGAGCTATATTCAGGGCTGGAGCAGAAAACAGAATATAGAAAATGGAGGAAAGCAGCGAGACAGAAAGATATTGATGTTAGCGTAAAAGCTTTCAAAGGAGGTTGAACAAAATACAAAAATCTAATTAAAAGAAACATGTAACGTTTGATGATATAATAATATTCGATTTTGAGTAACAAAGAATATTATATGTTAGTTTCACATTTGAAAAAGAGCTAAATTGATAATGTAGAGGGTTGCTCTTCACATGAGTTTTTCCAGCTTTACATTAAAATATTTGGTGACTAAGCGTTGTGGACCTAATCGAATTTTGTGCACTTCCTTCAGGGCCACTGAGGTAACACTGCTGTTTTTTGGGTTTCTTTTCACTAATATTCTATTGCTATTATGATAAAAATACATTGCGACATGAGCATTCGTAATCTGCAATATTGAAAAGACATCGCCATCGGACATCGATAACACATTTTTTATTTGTTTTGGCATAGGCTTAAATGTAAAAATTCTTGTCCTTAATTTAATAGGTGTATTAACAGCAAAAATTAATAATAAATTAATTATAAATTTAAGATATTTGAATCTACATCCCCGTTTTTTAACAGAAGGAATTCTAGTAGGTGGAAACATGCACCTGACATGAGAAGAAGCCCTTGAACCAAGAGATTCAGATCTGAAACGAAGATTTGGATCAGCAGATCAGACCCGCCTGCAGAATAAGGTCCGCAGAATTTAAACACGAAAAAAATGGAAATCAGAGAGTAGGCTCGGTAGAATGAAAACCGATATCAGATAACTCGAAAGGGGGAAATTTTTCAGCATGAAACCTGACAGGATGATACTCATCTTGAGAAAATCCGATAGGAAGATGCTTGGCAGAAGGGGACCTGTACCTAGCCCTTGTAGGAGTAAAAGGACACCTGACCAAAAATTAACATCTGTCAGAAGAATAAAAAATTCCGCAACTATGAAGACCATGAATAGGTTCGTCATTATGTAAACAACCAAATTGCAATCTTATATCTGCAACAAGAAAGAGGATTACATTTTTTAGAAGTAAGTGCGGCAATAAAAAATTGAAAGAAGAGATATTGGTGCCAATAGTTTAAAGGAAAAGTGGAAGACGTTGATGTTTATATGACGGTGACGTTGATAATTATGTATTATTATATTTCAACATACAAATTTTGATATAGATTTTCTATTTCTATTTTATGCCAGACACATATTTAAATAAGAAATAGTACTTAAGAAAAATTTTTAATAAGAGACGAGGCTTCAGGAAAATGTTTTAATAACAGAAAAATTTTATAATAATAGACAAATACTACAGTAAGATGTAATAAAAAAGATAACAGTATAGAATTTCAAAAACACTACTGATATTCGATAAAAGAAAAACACCTTCTGGTTTTCTGAAATATATGCACATGAAATTCGTTCTCTTTTTTTTAACAATGTAATCGTGAATGATTTGGTTACTTTTACTAGGCTTCGTTTGAAAAATTAGGCGATTTTGTATCGCTCTTTGTTGAAAATCTGAATCGAAAGCACCCATTTTTTAAACTATTCACAAACGCTGGGCATAATACAACAATGTTTCTTTGAGAATAATTGGTTTTAAAGAAATTTCGAAAGCAATCGATTTTATAGAAATTAAAAAATGTCATTCGAAGAAACAAACAAATCTTCTCGACATTATTCTGAAGTTATTCGGTGAAATGGAAACAGAAAAATAATGTTTTTATTTATATAGACTAGAAAGCAATTCTTTTGTATTCCCGTGAATAGGTCTATTATATAAATAAAATTGTTGGCTAATGTCTAAGTCGCTGTTATGTGATGATTGTGAAATTCAAATAAAGGACATGTTACAACCGGGCGTAGTGTGCTATTTGTTTTATATAATAGATTTGAGAAAATCGTATTAATAAATTGAAAATTGATTATGTGAGTACACATATAATTTGCGAAAAATATAAAAAGACCTATTAAAGTAGTTCAGAATGTAGAACAAATAGCGCACTATGCCTGCTAATGAGAGGTTCGTTATTTTGATTGCCTAATTATCTAATTACAACATACGCTTAAATTTATAGTATTATACAATCTTATTAAGGATCAGAAATTAAAATAAATAATTAAACAGCTGCTTGGATTTTGATACAATTTTAATTTAACTTCACTTATAATTCTAGTGGTCTTTCCACCATATAAACCTCTAATTTAAAATATGATTTAATATTATATCCACTGGATCTAAATAAATTAAAACTTGATTTTAAAAAATGTGGTTAAAAGGAACTGCTTTTAGTTTCAATCAAATTTTTTTTCGTACAGGATGATTTTCTACATTTTAATAATATTTTTGGTTTAGTTAAGAAAATATCGTTAAAGAAACCGTTTCATTAATCAAGGAAGAACGTTTTTATGAGCGACTCTGGAAGTCACATTTTTTATATATATTCAATTTCAGAGAATGACAAATATTGAATATAGTTGCTATAAAAATTCGTTATTTTGTTTAATTTTGAATGTTTATTTGAAAACAACAAAAACAAAATTTTGAACAGCATTTTGGATAGGCTAATTAAAAAATGTACAACCGAATGCGTTTTTCTTTTAAAGGTGTATAAATAAAAATATCAAATTATCATAATTTTGAACATCAACAGTCAATTCTGGTCAGTTTTCGTCTAAACCATTTTCACTAACAACGTTATTGTTCATCAATAAAAAAAAGTTTATAAAATGATTTACAGTATTTCTGTCGAGAAAAAAACTTAAAAAATTTTTTTTTTAATTTAGAAACATAGAAAACGTGGAAGTAATCAAGTTTAATTCAAAAAATTAATTAACGTGACCTAGTATGTTTTGATTTTCAAAATATTGCTATCGAATTGATTAAAAGAAGTTAGGAACAATCTCAGCTCTGTTCTGCTTTGGCTTTTCAAACTTTTGTTTGTTTTCACATTTTTCTAATTTTCTATAGCAAAATATAATCATTTTTCATGTTTTGTAAAAATGGTTTGCCTTCAATAAGCAACATTTCAAAGAAGTATGAATTGAATTCCTTGAAGAAGTTTACTTCAATCATATTTATTTTCTGGTGCAAAAACATTGTTTATTGCTTACTAAAATCAAAATTGGTATAATTTAAGTAATTGGTAGGGAAATTTCGAAGATTTAATTAGAAAAAAGTGATCTACTAGAAGTTAGTAGAAAATTACTGATTGAATTAGTAGATTACAGAAGGCTCATAAAAATGCAAAACGTAAGCAATACAACATTTTAATAAAATAACACGAAAGCGTAACTTTCTTAACTCTACTAAAACAATGTAAAGGTTATATTATGAAATTGCAAACATGATGTAGCTTGTTACCAGTTTCAAACACTCTTTTGAGATTGTCTTAACAAACCTATGAAACATCAGAAATATATAAGTTTCCTAAAAACATGATATTTATAAATCAGAAACAAATTCTACAGGTTAAGAAAAAATGAACTGAAGAAAACTTTATTACTGTGCAATTATTATCTAGCATTAAATTTTCAAGTCTTGGAAATCTGACGAAGCTGATGTGTTTGTTAACTAAGTTTTGCTTTGGTCGAGGCCACATGAATATATTTTAGTAGGTATCATAGAAAAATACAAATTAAGCTTTGTTCAGAAATATTTATTTTGTATGAAATAGTGATTCTACAAAAGAATGAGTTATTTCAGTTTCGAAAGAGTTATCATA
Source organism: Belonocnema kinseyi (assembly GCF_010883055.1). Taxonomy (NCBI): domain Eukaryota; kingdom Metazoa; phylum Arthropoda; class Insecta; order Hymenoptera; family Cynipidae; genus Belonocnema; species Belonocnema kinseyi. Next base: position 113,782,463 of record NC_046659.1, on the reverse strand, counting down.
TTTTACAGTCACTAGTGACTTTGATTTCCACTCATGGTCGCCATTTTTTTAGTTGAATAAATAGTGTCGAGGATTGCGGTTTAACCATAAGGTACTCGAGTTACTTTATAATTTGCTTGGATTTGGCGTAAAGTACCTACTGGAATTTCAAGAACTTCTTCCGAGGATAATTTGGTAATCTTACCTGTTCTTATGTTTAGTTTTGACCGTTTACAGCCAGAGTAATAAAGTCCAGCAAGGATATCACTACTCTCCAGTACAGCGTAAATTTCATCATCGGACGTTGACATAACAATCTGTTCCTGATTTGGGAATCGCTCAAAGGAATTATATCCCGTCTTATATTTGACTCGTGTATTGGTAGGAAAAGTGTACTTTCGAAGTTGGAATATCCGATGCGGATTCTTTTCACAAATTAGCCGAATAAAATTTAGATGTTGAAGTCCACATCCACGTCCATTAGGAGAAGGAAGCTTCTCAGGTAGCACTGTAAACCTGGCAGGAGGAGAAGCAGACCTCAAAGTGGGAGATCTAGACCTTAGACGATGGCCCAACATAGCAGATGAAGAGGACCTCTCTGGGGAATGCGGTCTGGCTGATATTTGAATTGACGCTTCAGACAACAAGACGAGATTATGCAAATCTAGATCAGAAGACGAGGTAGAAGGAGACATGTACCTGGGGCTCATAGAAGAAGACGGAAGAAGATCCCCGGACCGATAATGCTTAGAAGTAGACCTGGACATGGACCTCACATTGTAAGGAGACTTATCAGAAGAATCAGAACTTCCGGCACGAGAAATACCAGGAATAGAGTCGACATTATGTGAACGATCAAATTCTGAACTTAGCTCTGCAAAAAGAAAAAGGGTTACATGTTTAGAAAGTAGGTGAGGCATGCCAGAATGCGGATTCGGAAAATGACCCCGCTCCGTCAAGAATAGGAAAAAGTAATTAGTCAGAAGAAGAATTAGAAGAACTCAGGGAAAAGAAAAAGGTGGGAAAACGAAAGAGTTGAATGTCAACGAGGATACTGAAATAGTTTTTTTCAGTATAGAAGATTAGTAGAAAAAGAAAAATAGTGTATTGAGTTATTCCACTGTGTGTTAGGTAAAAATAGGGGGGAAAAAGTTTTAGTAGAAAGAGAAGGCGAGCATGTTGGAAAAATATTGTAAAAGGAACTAAACAAGTAACGTGGATAATATTCTACATGATATGGAGAAGAAAGGTTGGCGAAGAGTATCAAAAGATGGAATTTTGTACCAATAATTAAAAAAATTGGAACGCGTTGAAGTGCATATAGAGCTGACGTTGATAATTATATATAATTATACAATGACATTAGAATTTTGACAAAATTTAAACAAAACATTAGATTTCACATCAATGTTTCGACAACAGATAAATGTTTGAAATACAGAAAAAATTAAGGAAAAATATTTAGGATAGAATTTCAATTGCGTCCGACCAATGAATACTTGCGAAAATTATAAAAATATTTGTGAAAGTATTAATATATTATAATATTTACCAATAGAATTAAGGATGACCGACAATGATAAGACCACAGAAGAAAGAACCGCCATTTTTTAACTGAGAACGAACTGATTACTGTAGAAGTGGATACATTGGTTAAGATTTCCTCTGCTGATTATTCTGGTCCTTTATTACGTATTACATAAAATATTCATGAGTTCTGATATCATGAATCAGATATGCTCTAAGCTTGTCCTTGTACGATGTTTGTGTTTCATAAGTCAGTTATAGGAACAAACACATGTAATCGAAACAATTATAAAGTTATTTGACAAGATTATAATTTAAAATCATTTCTCGAAGTCATATAATCATATAGACTTGAAAGTTATCCTATAATGTTCGTGTCGATTAGAATATAAAACTATGTACATGCAACTTATAAATTTGGTATAGGTATCATAGAATAAAATAAACAAAACTTCGTATGAAAATGTTACGTCTAAAAGAAATTGTGCCCAAAAAAAAAGTTAAACGTGTTACTTTTGATCAAGTTTTAGTTTTAAGATTTAGTTCGTATTTTGAACACATGCCTCAAAAGCGAAAAAATATTACTTCGTATTAAAGCTTCTTGTAACAAAATCGTGGTCTGCTAGAATATGAATCATAATTTCTGCATTTCCCACATGTGGCGCTTTCATCTCAAATAAACATAAATTATGTAATATACCTTCTTTTAGAACTCACTCATTTCCTTTACAGTTACTTAATTTATATTTACTTTATAATAACTTATTTAATATTTTGTACTGATTATATAACTTACATATATTCCTGAGATTATGTGAAACATTTTGATTTATATTTTGATGTTGGAGCGAAGCAGGTTTTTTAATTTTACAAATTTTACTGATTCTAAAAAGTATATTTTTTTTATTTTCAATCTCTTTCTGAACCAGAAGATTACTATTTTTACTTTTCTAAACATTCTAAATAATTTAGAAGAGAGAAAATTTTGGCATTTATTTTGTTTCTGAATTGAAAGAGAAAAAAATATTTTATTTTTCAGATTGTTTTTAAACCAAAGTACCACTTTTCTACAAAATAGGTTAATTTCAAATTAAAAATATTAATCATTAAAAAATAGATGACTCATAGCCAGATTGAAGTAAAATTAAAATTCAAAGTAAGTTAAAATAACATGAAAGTCGACGGCACTATTTTAATATTTTATTACGATTATGAATTATATTTTATGATACTTTATATTTAGGCATTTATTTGTATTCGATAATTTAGTGCAACCACAAATGAAAATTTTGCGCAACAAAACTGTAGGAGTTATTGCAAGCTGGAAAAGATTACATTTTTCTCAATGAAGGGAGGAAATGCAGAATAAGTTGGAAAAGGTAATTGTTGAAAGAAATTGGAAGATTTTATAAATTAGATAATGATGGCGAAAATGGAAAACATTTTTCGAAAATTCTAAAAAGAGAAATTAAATGAGTTAAAGATCTATAACAAATAGCACACGATGCCTGATTATAACATGTTTAATTTTAATTATAATATGCTTTCAGTATTCTGTACATTTAATTTAAATATAATATTTTATGTTTATATCCATTCGCTCTAAATTAATTGAAAGTTTATTTTCAAATCCTTTAACTTTTTGAATTGTTCTCCAAAATGGCTGATTATCGAATTTGACTTCTAGTTTTCGACTCTTTAAGATTGTACTAAAGAGCAATACAATAGATTTTTTTCCATTTATCATTTTTACAAAGAGACAGACCATCATACAGACAGTTCTGATGAGAATGCAAAAACTACATTTTAAAAAGCAAAGATTACAAATTGAAATTCTACAATTTCCAGCAGTTTCAGGTAAAAATTCTTTCATTAAAAGAAATGCAATATTGAGAATTGTTTAATTTTCAAGACATACATTTTAAGAGTCAAGCAAAAAATGTGTAACTTAATTTATAGATGGTTGATAATTTTAAAATTAAATACATTTTTTCTGTATAGCATTACTTAAAAATCATTTTTAGCATTAATGTCTAGAAAAAAACTTTAAAAATAAAATTTGCAAAAAGGTATTAACAAGAAAATTTGATAGTTGTAAAGCTGAATTAAACGACGCAGTAGCGTAACATTGCTAACTGTATGGGAAGAATTAAAAGGGCATAATGAGAAATTTTTGCTAACGTAACCTGGTATTTTTTTACTTTAGGAATATTGCTATCTGCTAGCTTGAAAAACTTTTTAAAAAATAGGAATTTTTTAGAATCTTAAAGTTTTAATGGATCAATGTATTAGACAATAATTGTGCATATTCAGATTCCTCATACGCCACTTTTTAACCAAATTCTGTTTACGATTTTCAAACAAACTTCTTTACATTTTAAAAATTTTGTATAGAAAAGTACAATCATTGATACAATTTTGTAAAAATGAATTTCCTTAAATAAGCAACAGTTAAAAAAAGTATTAATTGAATCCCTTAAGAAACTTTATTTAAATAATGTATCTTTTTCTGCTGAAAAAAAGACTTTCTTGCCTCCTTAAATCAAAATTGACATAATTCATGTAATTATTGATGAAATTTTGCAGAGTCAATTAGTAAAAAATGAGCAAAAAAGAGTTGAAGAAAATAACTTATTCAATGAGTCTACGTGGAATATTTAATTTAATCTGAGGAGATTTTAGAAACAACTTTTAATGCTCTATATGCATCACTTGTGAAAAACGAGTGATTCATTCATTCAAATTATTAAATTCACTTAATATTGAATATAATAATCAAAAAAAGATTATAAAAATGTAAAACTTAAAAAAATATGCAAATTTAATCAAATAATGGAAATGTTTAACATTCTTATCTCTACTCAAACAATATGAAAGTCATACTAAGAAATTAAGACATTAATGTAGCCTGTCTCCGGTTTCAAACCTTTCCTTCTGATTTTTGAAACAAAGTTAAGCAACCTAAGAATTTTTAAATTTTATTTATATATTGTCGAAATATTATTTCCAAAGTAAGTCAAAACTTGCATTAGCAGTGCCCCTAAGAAATACATCTGGTCCTCAGAACATCATATTAATGAAACCTAAATATATTTCAGAGAAAATTTCAAAAAAATTCAAAGAAAACTTTATTTCTTTACTACTATTATTGATATTTCATGTGCAAATCCGGGTAGTATTAAACGAATGGTGTGTTTGTTAAATAAGTTTTTGTTTGGTCCAGGCCACATTAATATCTTTTACTAGGTGTATTTATTTTTAAAGAAATTGTGATTCTACTAAAAAGTGAGGTTGTTTATGGTAATTTTTCGCCTGCAATATTGTCGCAAAAGAATTGAAAAAAACTTTTTTCATTTGATTTCGAAAGAGACTAAATGGTGCATTGTTGAAAGACAAAAGCCTAGGTACCGTAATATATTGACTGTTTATTATTATTCCTGATCCCAAATTGCTTGCTGCATTTTGATCCGACTTTGAATCGCAAACAATATTATGTTACAGTTTTACAGTTTTTTAGTTTAATAAATAGTGTTGACGATTGCGGTTTACGAAAATGGTATTCGAATTACCTTATAATTGGATTTGATTAGGCGTAAGCGACCTGCTGGTGTTTCAGCAACTTCTTTCGAGGTTAATTTGGTAACCTTACCTGTTCTAATGTTCATTTTTGAGCGTTTAAAACGGCAGTTAAAAATTCCAGCAAGGACATGACTACTTTCCAATACTGCAAAAACTTCATCATCGGATGTTGACATAATTTGTTCTTGGGTTGGCATAAGCTCAAAGGTATTATATCCTGTCTTATATCTAAATCGCGCATCGGCAGGATAAACGTAATATCGAAGTTGAAATATCCGTTGGGGATTCTTGTTGGAAATTAGCCGAATAGAACTTAGATGTTCAACTCCATATCCATTTCCTACCGAAGAAGGAAGCTTGATAGGTGAAACCATGAACCTGGCAGGAGCAGAAGGCCTAGTACTAGGAGATCTGGACCTATCACGAAGAGCTATATGAGCAGGAGGAGGAGATCTATCTGGAGAATATAGTCTTTCTGATATGTAAGGAGACGCTTCAGATAACAACACTAGATTATGAAATTCTGAATTAGGAGACTTGGCAGAAGAAGACGCACACCTGGCCCGTGCAGAAGAAAAAGAAAAAGAATCCGCGGCCGGCTAATGCCTAGTAGAAGACCTAGACGCGGACCTAATAAGGGAAGGAGACTTTTCAGGAGAAGCAGAAGTTCCTGTCCGAGAAATGCCAGGAATAGGGCCGCCATTATGTGAACAATCAAATTGTGAACTTAACTCTGCAATAAGAAAAAGGAGTACATGTTTTTAAAGTATGTGAGGCAAGGCAGAACTCTCATTCAGAAAAGAGCCCCGCACAATTAAGATGAGCAAAATGTAATTGGTAAGCAGAGGAATTAGAATGATTTAAGGCGAAAGAAAAATGCAAAATAAGGGAGAGGGAAATGTAAAGTAGGATAGGGAAATAGTTGTTGTAAACGTTCAAATAATAATACACTGAAGACTTGTTTACATCTGCTCTTACTTACATCATCTAGCTTTTATATACCTGCTATAGCTCTTATTTAAAACTGTTCTGTATACAGTACGCCGCCGTACCACGTGACTAACAAGCCAATCAGCGCGCAGTGCGGCGATTTTCCCTCGACTGAGGAGCAGTGGTGGGAGACCATCTCGAGAAAATATAAATGAGTGTTAACTTTATGAAACGGCGAATGTTAGGTAAAAAATAAATGGTTTGAGGATGAAGAGAATGCTAGCACGTGGAAAAAGTTATGAAAAAGGAATTGAACAAGTGACGTGGATAATTAGCAACGGGATATTGATACTAACATGAAAAGGAAAATAGACCAACACTACGGGCAAATATTTAGAGTAGCAATTTAATTTAGTTCAATAATTAATATTTCAGTGAAAATAATCGCCATTCTTTAATACTGAGAAAAATCTGATTACGGCAGTAATAAATAAATTAGTTAACGGTGTAACTTGTAATTATTCTGATTCTTTATCACGCATTACCTAACATCTTGATGAGTTCCAATATCGTAAATCATGTATGTTCTAAGATTGCCCTTGTACGACGTTTGCATTTCATATATCAGTTCGAAGAACGAAGAAATTTTTTCGATGCCATCATGAAGTTATTTGGCAGGTTCAAGATAGAAAAATAATTTTTTCATCAATATAAACTGAAAAAAGAGATTGTGCTTAAAACCAAAAATACAAAATTTTTACAAAACAGATAAATTTCAAACCAAGACAGAAAAAACAAAAGATAAAGTTTACATTGATTTTAGTTGAAAGATTCACTGCCACAAAAATTTCCCTTATCGAATAAACTTTACCTGAAACTAAGATAATTTCGAGTTTTTAAAGTGCCTACAAATTGTTTCTTTGTGAAAAATTTTTGTCTGCTATGTAGTCAGCAGGAGTGCGAAGAAAAAAGAACTATGCATGAAATCGATGTAGAAATTAGGAAAAAAGAGTTTCAAAACATTTTACTTATTAGAATTTCATTTCTGAAATAATTGCACCTACTGCAGACGAATGAAAATACATTTTTCGGGACTGAAAATAAATCATTTGACACCGCTTTAAGTTCGCCACATTAACTATATTATTAACCATAGTGCACAAGTTGTGACAGGAATTTCCGCCCTGCTATTTTATTCATAAAACTATTTTTTTAACTAAAATTTGAAATATACTTTTATATTCGGATGGACTTTTAATTATTAATATATAAACTCAATTTTATTCAGACATAAATTAAAGATACAACTTATGTATGGTATTATAAATTCTGTTGATGCTTGAACTTAAAAATTAGTTCGATTGCTATTTTTCGTTTTGTTCGAAAACATTAAATAGTTTTTGTGTGAAGTTCGTTATTTTCATCAATGAACAATTCTTTTTCATTTGTTCCCGACATGTTTATTCAAAATAATAATTAGGTCAGCCACAAGTTCTTGTAAATCTAGTGCCCTGATTCGTAGCTCGAATTCACTCACATTTTGCCTTTTTCTTATTTCTGCTAAGGATGTAGCAGACGACAGCTTTTATTCAATCGACGATTTTAGTCAAGACACGGCCTTGGAAAAGCGCATCGTTTAAGGTGGGAGGAGCTGAGTTGCTCCAGAGGGTGGTCAGGGCTATGGTGTGGTTTCCAGGTAAACTGGTAGACCCGACTGTGGTCCTCCGTCGGCTGGATGGCTTCAACCCGTCTCTTAAAACAGCGTCCTGTTGGATTGTGAGGCACGATCGGCCTTAGGAAGAGGACGAAGCTGGAGGAATTAAACATCTCCTACAGGGTTTGTCCGGAAAGTAATTGAACTGAGTCGATTTAAAAAAATGTATTGAGCCACTCGTTACAATTCTTCAAAAACTTTCAAAATAGGCTCCTTTTGTGTCGATGCAGCGCTGCTAGCGCGATTTCCAAGCATTGAAGGCGTCACGGAAGCCATTTTCCGGAATAGCCTTGAGAGCCGCGGTGCATGCTGCTTTGATCCCCTCCGTCGTCTCAAAATGCTTGCCTTTTATCGGCCTTTTCAGGCGAGAAAACAAAAAAAAAGTCTGTGGGGGGGGGGCACATTTGGGCTGTAGGGCGGCTGCGGAACAGTTGGGATGCCGACCTTGGTCAGGTAGCTGTTCACAAAAAAGGCGGTGTGAGCCGGGGCGTGGTCGTTGGTGCAACTTCCAGTCGGCTGCACACTTTCACTCGCTGCAATTTCTGATCGTCAGTGAGCACTTTTGGAACCATCTTCGCGCACACTTTGCGCATGTTCAAATGCTCCGTCACAATGTCAAGAACCACAGATTTTGATAAATTTAACATCTGGGCAATTAACGACGGTCTGAGTTCAAAACTTTGCGCACACGAGTCACATTTTCGGTGTTTGTCGAAGTCGAAGGTCTTCCAGCACGGTCTTAATCGGCGACCTCTTCCCGGCCCTCCAAAAAGGCCTGGTGCCATCGAAACACACCACTTCTTGCTAAAGCAACATCTAGGTAAGCCTGCTTAATCATATCAAACGTGTCTCTCGCAGATTTATCGAGTTTCACACAGAATTTAATCGCGTACCTCTGCTCTAACGAACGCTGCATTTTCGGCTTGCACCACTGACAGAAACACGTCGCGTAAAAATGCCTGTCCTGACTTTCCAAATGCTCGGAGACAACTGATCAGCCGGTCGTTCGTTAGCTAGGAACGCCCTCTACCAAATCTAGTCGGTGCGCGCACGCTCCGAAGTACTATCGCGGTGAAAGAAAATCAGTCCTATTACTTTCCGGACAAGCCCTGTAGTTGTGCAAATTCCTGAGTTTCAGATAATTTCTCTTGCGGTCTTCAAGAACCTGCCCTTCTACATGGCTGCGAGACACACAGGTATCTCACTAATCCAGGAACCTTCGTTAGTTTAAAATTCTATTAAGAATTTAGATTGGGCTGGTTTTTCTTAAAGGGACACCACGGCGGCCACTCTAAGGGCTTGCATACTGGCGGTGGAGGTAAACGTCGTCCCGCTGCTTGAACTATGTTCTAGAGACCTGATGGCGATAATCACGAATCTTAAAGGAATAGGAAGGTTAGCCATGAAATTGGCCTACTTTCCATGTGACAGCTAACCAATCCACCAGTAGGGGTACGTACACTGGTGGAATACAGCACGTTAAGGGGTCTTTCTCTTCTATTGAGGGGCGATGCTGAATCCCACCATACTTGGTAGGGCAGCACGGACATCATCTCAATTTGAAATGACCTACTGGAATACCTAATCACCAGTAATTTAGATATTCTTAATACGGGAAACACACCAACGTTTCGTAATTCCGTTTTCCAAGGAACTAAGAAGGGTACTTTCAGGGGTGCCGAGGTCAATCAAGAGATGGCAGCCGATATTTTCAGAGAAGCCATCAAACTACTTATGAAAGTAATTGTCAAGCTTCAAAGGTCTGAAAAGCTGAAGAGACACACTGGTGGAATTTGAAACTCAATGTGCTTCACAAGGAAACCAGAGAGTGGTTCAGACGTGCCAGTTCTGGCAAAACGATGGAACTCTGGACTTTATTTACAAGGATAAGGGATGAATATAGAAGTGCAATACGTAAGGCAAAGCAAGAAAAGTGGACCAACTTTTGCACTGATATCGGCAAATGAGCCGAGGCGGCTAGACTGAATAAGTTTTTTTTTTTTTCAAATCCGGATGTTATTCTCAACACTCTGAAATTTCCCGACAGAGGAAACTCAAGAGTCTGACGCATATACCTTAGCTCACCTGATCAAAGAACAATTTCTGGCTTCACGAACTTAGAAGAATAGGGGACGGCGCCTCCCAAGCAATCAAAACCCCCTGTAGCCCAACTGGGCCCGAAACGGCGGCAAGCCAACAAGATTGTTACCCACGCCAGAATCAGATGAGCCCTGAAGCCCTTCAGCTCTTACAAATCTCCTGGTCTGCATGGCATATATCGAGTCTTCTTACAAAGGGCTGTTGAGCGACTCTTAGTCTCTGTAGGAGTGCTATAAGAAAAATAAGGGGCTTATAACTGGAGACACTTATGTGGATCTACACAGCGAACCTGCGATCCAGACTAACTTATGCGGCGGTGGCCTGGTGGAGCAGGCATCACTGGTGCCTTAAAGTCAATATCCACGATGGCTCTGGGAGCACTTATAGATTTGGAGCCCCTCCATGTCACCATTATGGCCGTGGCTGCGAAGGCGGCCTAAAGATTAAATATGGCAAACGATAGCAGTGTCTAAACAGCAATAGATTAACGGTGTGGCACACCTGTTCAGTGATCGAGACAACTGGTTCACAGACGGCTCCAGGAACAAGCAGACCGATGGAGAAGGAGTAAATCGTAGAAAGAACGAAATAAGCTTCACAATTTCGATGATGTAAAATCAGGCTTTATCCAATATGTCTGGGCAGACTGCTCTCATCAGATCACTTGATTGCATTAGAAAAATGCGTCTGTGACTGATGATATATACCGGGACAGCCCCGTGAAAAATGATCAAATAAAAATTTATCGTTAACCAAAAATGCCTTCGAAATGTTAGGCAGTATAAGCCTGTGACAACATTTTAACACAGAAATGTTTTTTTTAATATGCCCCGAGATGCATAAAGCATGTCACTAGACTCCCCTCCCCATATCTTTGTACCGTCTCATTGTCAGTACTTGCAATTCAGCGCAATCGTTAATCTTCAAAATCCGTTAAAATACTTTAAAACAACCTAAACTTTTACTGCATTCCTTTAAAGGGTTTCGAAATGCTTTGAAATTGGAAATACAATTGTCATTTCTTGAACTCTGATTAAATATTTTATAATGCGTAGAGATATTTAGAAATCCCATCAAATTCTTCCAGAAGCGTTAAAACCTATTCATTAAATTTTGAAAAAAATAGCGCCGAAATCCCAAAAAATCCTTCAAATACTTTATTCATGTGAAATTCTTTTAAACGCCTTAAAATTCCTAAAAATCTCTAAAATTGCTCAGATTCCTTTATATTTAATTCACTTCATTTTCCAAGGTCCACTTAAAAAGTTTTTTGATATTTAAAAACATATAATCTACTACACAAATCCTTTAAAGTACGTTAAAACCTTCTGATACAGGCAAATATAATAATAAAAATGTCTTGTCTACCATTTCGTAAAATTGACAACAAAATTTCTAATGTATGATATTAGCTTCTTGGAGATATAAAACTATGATCGTTTAAAAAAAGAATCAAATTTATGAAACAATATCTTTTTGATTAAATTTAGTTTTGAATTTTTTGAAAATATTTGGTTTATTTGGTCATTAGCAACAATTTTTAAGCTTCTTCAACAGAATTTTAAAGATTGTGGATTGCATAAAGAGCTGCAGCAAAGGAAATTATATGATGTCAATTTATCTCCCAGATACAAATTATCAAGAAAATCTTTGTTAATTATTTTCCGTCCATCTATATATTGTTTCCGTTTTATAAATTAATGCGAAATAGATTAAGTATGTAAATAACTAAAATTTATTAGTTCAAAGCTCTTCTCGTAAGCGCGTGAAAGTGACGTAGTATATTTACAAGTTTCACAATATACCCTTCTTACGGTTTTAATAAAAGATGCTAATGTTACAGAATCAAAATCTTCAATTAAGCCTTTCCGTTTTTTAGGTTTACCATCTCTGTAACCTTTTTAAATTATTATAACATAGTCTTGTTTATTAAAGTCAGAGAGATAATAAAGTTTAAAAAAGTTTTTGAATTTTTTTGGTCTATTTTCCTTTTTTCCTGTTTTTAATTAAATTTCTTTTTACTGTTTTTAAGAAATTTCCCTTTTCCTTGTTTTTTCTGTAAAAAAAAGAAAATTCATTTATTTCTTGAATGAATCTTAGGAACGAAAAACAATTTAACAATATTACCGTGGATGGAGCTGTGATATAAAAAAATTGTCTAGAAAAAAAATCACAAGGACTCACTAAACGAATAAATGTTTTTTTGTAATTCAAATAAATTTTTTACAATAAAATAATCTTTTTTGAAAAAATATGTATTTCACGAGAATTTCATTACGATATGGAATACAAAATTAAATTAAAATTGGAAGCTCTTCAATCTTTAAGATGAATTTATAATTAAAAATCTTTAAATTAACATTATTTTGAACTGTTATTTTCAAAATTAAAAATTCTTCAATTTTAAACTAACTTTTATTTACATACATTTTAACATATTTCAATAGAATTTGAACATTATTATGAAATTTCAAACATATCAACAGTTTTCGTCATACTTAAAGTAATTTTAAAGTATGTTTAACAATTTGAAATTTTTTTGGAAAATTATAAGAATTTACACGGATTTAATCTAGGAGCAGGCAGGATTCTTATTTTTGCTACAGATGTATATGATTTTTGACGGTAGCGTATGATAATTTTTCTCCTCTAATATTTTCTTAAGGCAATGAAAAGAATTTGTTTTATTTGGTTCTGAAAGAGACTCAGAAGGGCATTAAAAAAATATAGAAGCTTTAAAAACTGTAATATATTAATTTTTTTATATCTAATTACAAGTTACTTGCAACATTTTGATCTAAGGTTCAATTCTGAACAATATCATGTCTTATTTTTGCATTTTTTAATTTAAATAATGATCTTGACGATTGCCGTTTACTTATCATTTACCCGAATCACCTTATAATGATTTGTAATGAGGCGTTGGGTGCCTACTGGAGTTTCAGCAACTTCTTCTGGAGTTAATTTGGTAACCTTAGCACTTTCAATATTTATTTTCACCCGTTTACAGCGAGAATTATAAATTCCGCCAAGGACATTACTACTTTCCAATATTGCAAAAACGTCACGATCGAATGTTGTTATAACAATTTGTTGTTGGATTGGCATAATCTCAAAGGCATTATATCCTGTTTTATATTTAATGTATACATTAGCAGGAAAAGTGTATTTTTGAAGGTGGAATATCCGGTTTCGATTCTTTTCGGAAATAAGCCGAATGAAATTAAGATTTTCTAGTCCACATCCATATCCGTCAGAAGAAGGAAGCTTGGTGGTTCGAATCAAGGCCCTGGCAGGAGGAGAAGGCCTCGGAGTGGAAGATTTGGACCTTATACGACGAGCTGGCTGAACAGAAGGAGGAGACCTATCTGGTGAATGCAGTCTGGCAGTCGGAAGTACGAAAGGAGGAAGTTCGATACGATGAGACTCGTAGGGAGCAGACCTTGAAGGAGGATTCTTGATAGGCGAAGACATGTTTCTAGCCCATGCAGAAGAAGCAGCAGGATCCGCGGCTAGATGATGCCCTTCAGAAGGAGACCTAGACCTGACCCTTACAGGGGAAGGATTTTTGTCAGAAGAATGAGAAGCTCTCGTACAAGGAATACCAGGAATAGGGTTGCCATTAGGTAAACAGTCAAACTGCGAACTGAACGCTGCAACAAGAAATAGAATCACATGTTATGAAAGTGCAAGAGTTAAAGAATAATGCGGATGCGGTCAATGACCGCGCACCATAAAGAATAGGAAAAAGTAATTTGTCAGCAATGAAATTATAATAATTTAGGATGGAGATAAAGATGGCAATCAAGAGAAGAATACGTTCTGCACAGCACCGTTACTATTTTTTAACTTCCAAATTATACGCCAAACATCAATGATACAGACTTTCTCAATTGAGTTTTCTATCGCGTCATGTTCTACATCGCAGCAGTCGTGTCCTATGGTTTCATCTCGTAATGATTCACTAAAACAGTCTCTCAAAGTGTCTAGCGTGGATAGCCTAGCTAAAAAAAACAGTCACACGAAATTTCTAATAATAACGGACAAAAAGGGGTGGGGCGATTGCTTTCGACCGAGTCATAGCTGGTTTGTGTTTTATGCTGAGAAGATAGTAGGACCGTGAGATACTCGAGATAGGTAAAATTTTATGCATTTTGCTCATCCCCGTAACTGAGTTAAGTCCGATTGTTTCAACAGTCTCCCAAACTGGTTTGTACTACAACTCTCCTTTGCTCACTCATTCGTGCTTCTAGACAATTTTAAGAAGAGGGTCTCTTTAATTTGCGATTCTATGTGCTGTGCCTACAATAATCCTGTTAAGAACCCATTCAAAATTCGATATTCCGCGACCACCTTGACGGCATAAGATGTACAGTCGCCTAACGGAAGAGTTAAAATGCAATCCCTTGTTCATGTGCATATCCTTTGATGTCCCGATATCAAGGTATCTCAGCTCGTTTCTCGTCCATGGAACCACTCCAAATAAATACGAGGGTGGATTGATAAGTTTCCGGCCTGACCAAGAAAAACAACGTTTTTAAGAATTTTTTTTTTTATTTCTCAACATAATCTCCTCCAAGGCTGATACATTTCTCATAGCGGTGTTCTAGTCTAGTAATATCATCTCTATAGAATGATTCGTCAAACTCCTCAAAATACCCATTTACAGCTTCGATTACTTCTTCATTGTCCGCAAATCCACTGTTTAGACTGTTGTTTGGTTTCAGGAGTGTAGTGGTGACCCAAGTTTCGTCAACGGTTATAAATCGACTCAAAAATTCACGTGGAATACGCTTATACAACGTCAAATTGGCGGTAGAAATGTTTTTTCGAATCAATTTTTGGTCCACTGTTAGCAAACGCGGCACCCATCTTGCGCAGAGCTTTTCCA
>NC_046659.1:113764974-113767643 GCF_010883055.1 Belonocnema kinseyi | reverse complement strand
TGCTAAGGCAGGGGCAGATGTGCCATGAACTGAGTCCAATTCATTTTTTATCTCATATGGAGTTAAACCCTTTAAATTAAAATGTTTGATTACCGCTCTGAATTCGTTTTTTTCCATTTTTCTTAACGAACAATTTTTGTTTTCAATTGGTTATAAAAACACGTAAACTCAGACGATGTGGACTGTGACTGCACCATATATCTAGTCGGGAGTGGTGCTGACTGAAAACAGATGATTTGGAGCGATTCGCGCGTCATCTGTTGGTCATTCTAAAGACTTATTGAACTACCCTCGTATATTCGTAGTATTTGAAAAGACAAACAATTTATACTGGTGAATTTTTTTATTAAACGAAAAATTACCAGAATGATAGCATCTAAAAAATTCTAAAAACAGAAGGAAAAGGAACGTTTTATGCCTATTAACGCACGGCATGTAAGACGTAGTACTTTAAAGATTCTCAGTAATATAAACGCTTTCTCGGGTTGCGGATAGAGGGCCCTATACCAAGAGTTTCTGCTGAATATGGTTGCAAAAATTAATAGACAGTCGCGGACAATTGTCTAGGGGTAGTCCCGAAGAAATTAAACCTTAGTGGAGATGTGAAAACTGCTCCGAAAGGTGAATGGAATTTGGGTGAGGTCTCTAGAACGGTCAGTCTGGGATACCGGGCGACCTCCCAGAGTACGCAGCCCTATGCTTGCATGCGGGCCTCTAGAAGAATGAACCAACCACATATCACGTGCTTCTCGCGGGAACAACAATGATAATACTAAACATAGTTGTCGACCAGTCCAGAGCTAGGGGAGCCAATGAAGATAGAATCAATGCGATCGATCAGTGGAATATCGGGGCTTTTAGGCGTACGGAGCGACAAAATCACGACTTGCTAGAGTGCTAAGAGGCGAGTATGGTCGCTTAACGAGAGGGATATATCACACGACTGCATGCTCTGTGGTGCGAGAAACACCTAAAGCTATCGCACTTTTTGCATCAATATCTGCAAAACCACGCCGAACTATTCCAAAAAGGAGTTATGTAAGCGAAGCATCTACTCTACTACAGCCAAAGAAATCTGGCAACAAAGAAAGAGAGGCGACACTGAGACCGTTTGCGGGCAGGCAACCGATAGAAGAAGAGCGATGCCTAATGATCCGCAGAAACATCAACACCCATATTTCTCTCAAGCCTAAAGATCTGGCTGAAATGGATGACGAGCTTCGCAGATATTTTTCTGAAGAATCGGACCTCTGGAATATCAATCTTTAGGTGTGTATAATAGCGAGAGTTTGGTCCGATGCAAACCGTAAAATAAAACCAACGGTTGATCATAAGACCAAAAGACGAATGCATAAACTGGCCATTAAGAAAGGATGGGCAAGACAGTAAGCGTCCTGCATTTAGTTTCTCATTGACTACATAACTTCTGGCAGGAATTTACCACTTAGGTTTAAAAGTTCGCGCGCGAACTTCGGATCCGTTATCACACACTTAACGATAAAGAAAGTCTAGAACAGAGAGAGAGAGAGAGAGAGGTTAGAGAAAACTAACAGTTTCTCTCTGACCCATCTCGACCCTTTCAAGACCATCCAGTTACTGTCGACCATCCACCCAAACCAGAGGAGTTCGAATTATTTTGGAGAAGATTCTACGAACTGCAGCATAGACTGGACGAAATCTCAGAGAACATAAATAGCGTCAAGGAGCTGTGTGATGCCCTCATAACACCCGAGGAAGAATGCCCATTCATAACTACCGAGGATGTAAAAGAAGGATTAAGAGGTATAAACAACTATTCCGCTCCGGGACCAGATGGTATAAAGACCTTCTAGTGAAGGAAGTTTCCTTTAACCCGTCAGCATTTGGCCCGTATTTTCACCTCATATTTATAGTCGGAAGAGCTACTTCTGGAGTGGTTGGTGAAAGGGCGTACAGTACTCCTGTCGAAAGTGGGCAACTTTGATAACCTGAAGAAAGGCGTAGCAGGATGTCGGGACATGCAGCATTCTACCAGCGTGACCAATCGATGGCCTGAATTGATTACCGAAAAGATTTTGATTTGATCTCTTATAGATTTATCATCTATCTTTTGGAAAGCTTGAAGATTCATCCACAGATCGTGAGGTGAATAGACAGATTGATGGCGCTTTGGAAAACCAGATTTACTATCTTTTTCTGGAAAGATCATTTAACAATTAACAAGGACTGTCTCAGGCACTTCGCTATTTTATGATTAAAATAATGAGCAACTACATCTAGCTCTAGGGATTGTTGGACGAGGCATTAAGGGAATAGGAATGAAATTTGGGTTAGAGAAGTGCGCCAAGGTTCATTTGAAGCGAGGAAAACTTTATGATATCTGCAGACGCTGAGTTTGTCGATAGCAGCGCTATACGACACCTTTGCGCTCGAGAGACTTATGAATGCACTAAGCCGCATTCAGGATGTGACATCTATCACGGATACTCTCCGAAGTAGACACAATCGTCTTATCCGGCTGATTTGGTCTTCCAAACTGTCGGCGAGGAAAAAAGTATCTGCAATGAATATTCTTGCCGTCCCAGTAGTACTCTACGAGGGTGGATTGATAAGTTTCCGGCCTGACCAAGAGATGGCGCCACTAGGCCTACCTTGAGGTGGCGTTCTATAGTACCATCCTTAGATAGCTT